>NW_017672508.1:105850-149343 GCF_001879085.1 Nicotiana attenuata
GTTAAGGGTTCCGGGTTTCCGTTTTGGGGTCCGGGTACCTTAGTCGCGTTTTTAGTTTTTAGTTAGGGTACGGACGAACGTACGTGGTGGGGGTCGGGGCCGTCGGGGTGGGGGGGGGGGGGTCCGTTCTGATGTCCTCTTTTCTATTTCTGGTTTCTTATACTCGTATTGGACTCTCGACTAATTCGGACGTGTAAGTTTCAATAAAAGAAAAAGCACTCCCTACCATAAATATTTTCAGTTGCAAAGCTTATTAAGGTGAAGGAATTCGATCCATCTCACGATAATCCTTGGTGGTACTCTCATTGGTCCACTTTAATTATAACAGCAACAATAACAATCCAGTATAATCCTATCAGTGGGGTCTGGGAAGGGTAGTCTGTACGCAGACCTTACCCCTACCCTGGAGTAGAAAGGTTGTTTCTGATAGACCTTCGGCTCCCTCCCTTCAAGAACTCCTCGCCTTGTTCTTGGGGTGACTCGAACTCATAACCTCTTGGTTGGAAGTGGAGGGTGTTAACAACTAGAGCAACCCACTCATTCACTTTAATTATTTTTTTTTAATTATTTTCACACATATTGAGAAATATACCTTTTAGCATTAATTAACAATAAATTTGACCATATTAATCTTAATTTGTTCATTGGATATACAACAAATATTTCTGGACTCTTTGCTCCAAAGGCAACTTTTAAAAAAAGAAGTTAATTCCTTCTTAATATTTGAAAGAATTAAATATTATAAATCACAAAAAAGACCAAAAAATTAATTAAAATGAACCAGAGGAAGTATTGTAATGTCCTCTTCAATAATTAATTGATTAACTAATTCCACCTATTGATATGATGTTTCTTTTTTGTATCCTTCTTTAGTACTCTCTATTCCAAAATAAGTGTGGTTTAGTTTTGTCAAAATAATTAAATACAAAATAAGTATCATTTATTGAAAACTAAGAATGTATTTATTGTTATTTTTTCCAAATCTATCATCACTCCCATAAATAAGCTATTTAATTTTCTAAAAAATCTTATTCGAGATAAAAGATTAGTTAAGAAAACTCTTATGATTAATACTTTTAAATATTTTTTTAATAATTATACTAAATATTAAACATTACTTATTCTGGACCTAAGGGAGTATGAAGCAGAGTGAGTTGTCTGTTTCAAAAGGGTAAAAAAACAACAACATATTTTGCAATTTTTTATGATTAAAAAAAGTTTGAAAAATCTTTTTCAACCAAACTCAATGTGGGATATACTTCCTAGTTTCCCCAAAAATGGAAAAATTAGTTCAGATAAGTTTTTAAAATTTACCGGAAAAATGAAAAATAGTTTGTGTTTAGTTGACAAAAGTTTCAGAAAATGTGAAAAGGATTTCAAAGAAAATTTAAATACCTTTTGAATACAAACACCAATATATTCGTTTCTTATTCTTTTTGAAAATAAGACACCAATATTTTATGATTTAGAAAAGGACTAGACATCCACCGACATATGTGGACCTTAATGTGCACTAACAATCTATAATTTTGATTTTTAAGTTTTTTATAATGTTGACAGATTGTCATGTTTGGATTTTCATAATTGGTCCAACACTAAAGTTTTGAATGTTAAAAATAAGATACTTTTTGGATGTAATAATAACTCTTGTGGGAGAAGGTATTTCTTTGCCTTAGATTGAAAGGAAATAAGAAAAGATAGTGAGTAATAGGATCTTAAGTCAGTGTACTTAAGGGGCAGGTAAAGTATTTGGAATATACAATTATAATAGTTTCATTTGTTTAGATATTTTTTGGATTGTTATAGCAAAGTATTATTATAGAAAACATAATATGAAAAGTTGGTTCCAATAAAAATTTGACCGTCAAATTAAAGTGTTGTTATAAAAAATGGCTGTTAAAGGAGGGTCTGACTTTTAAATTTTTCACTACAACAAAATCTCTAAAAAATCATCATGATTAATTACTATTATCCCTTAGGTTTCTCTTTTTTTTTAAAAATAACATAAAATTTAGGCTCTGAATTGCTAATTTTAAATTTTTTTTTTGGTCTTAATTACATGAGCAATTGACTAATAATTGATCACATGGCTAACTCATATATTTTTGGTCGGCAATCTTTACAGATTGCAGCAAATTAAAATATGAGTAATATTAAACAAAAATCCGGTGAAAAAAATATTAAACAAAAATCTAGTAAATTCTAAAATATTCATAATTTATGATAGGTTCAAATTTATTTCATATAAAGTTTTACCGCAAGTTGCAAAAAAATAAAAGATTTTAAGGTACGTCGCCTCTTACAAAGTCCCAATTGACTAATAATTAGGGGTGTCAAATGGGCGGGTTGGGTCAAATTTGGGCGGGTCAAAATGGGTTGAGTCAATAATTTGACCCGCCCAAAAGTTACTTGGGCTAAGATGGGTTGGGTCAAGATGGGTCAAAATTCGGGTCATAACCTAACTCGCCCAACTCTTATTAAACTTTAATTAATATGTGTTATTTTCTTATAAATTGTATAATTACTAAATAAGGTTTTTTTGCTTTTGTTATGGTCATATTTAAAATATTAAACAAAAAATAAAATTATTTCTAAGATACTTTGACAAACTTACTCATGGATCAATTTGGGCTAAAAATTAGCCCAACTTTAAATGGGTTGAGATGAGTTGGGTCAAGATGGGCTAAGTTCAATAAAGGGATTTTTACCTTCCTATACCATATATGAAACCTTATTACCCTCAATGTTTAAGGTTTTAGTTAATTACATTTCAGCATACCAAATTATCATTTTTATACCATAATTCAAATTAGGGATATAATTAAGGGTTCATTTATATTAGGCATAATTATAGGACTGTATCTTCCCACTTTCTCTTTCCTTTCATCTCAACTGTTCACAACATACACACAACTCACGATGCTCCTATGCTTCCTCTCGTTGATCATCCCCAACTGCCCACTGCCTCTCAATTGTTATTAAGAATCGAAGAATATCATATTTTCAGATTCACAAGAAAATATTAAATTCTTTGATCGAACCGCTTGAATTCCCACTGGAAATAATAATGGCAGAGAGTTCGAAATTTCAAACACAGATAGAAATCAAGCAACAAATGGCGGCGGCGAGATTCTCACTTTTTGATATCTGAATTTCTTTCGAGCTATGACATTTTGTATGGAGATCACTTCATGAATTGCCTATTCTTGAAACCCTATTTTTTTTTTTTTGGGATTTTTACATTCCTATGCCACATAGGAAACCTTTTGTAGTCAACATTTTTTTTCAATATAAATTGTAGTTTAATTGTAGTATAAATATAGTAATTTTGTAGATACTCTTAAAAACAATACATCTTTATACAATACTTAAACTGATTTGTAGTTATTTGTAGTTTTTTTGAAGAAATTTTGTAGGTCAAGAGAAAATTTTGTAGTCAACATTTTTTTCAACATAGATCGTAGTTTAATTGTAGTATAAATGTAGTAATTTTGTAGATACCCTTAAAAACAATACAGCTTTATACAATACTAAAACTGATTTGTAGTTTATTTGTAGTTTTTTTTGTAGATGAATATAAGATTTTGTAGTCAACATTTTTTTTCAACATAGATCGTAGTTTAATTGTAGTATAAATGTAGTAATTTTGTAGATACCCTTAAAAACAATACAGCTTTATACAATACTAAAACTCATTTGTAGTTATTTGTAGATAAATGTAGGAATTTTGTTGATATTAACATAAAATCAGACTTCCTCTTCTCCATTCTTTCTTCTTCTCAAAAAATACAGAGATGAGACCCATTTTTTATAATCAGATTTTTCCCATTCAATTGTAGCATGATTGGGATTTTGGACACGATTGAGTGTTGTGGCTGAGGTATTGTTCTATATTTTATTGTTTTTTTTATTTGTGTATTGAGAAAAAAAAGATGAAGAACAGATGTGATTTCAGTTTGTTGAAGCTTTTAGTCTTTTTTTTTTAATTACGAAAAAAATTCCAATGGCTTTGCCTACCAATCAAATCTGATCTGGAGAAAAATACGCAGATGAGAAATCTCCTTTCCCTTTTTAAAAATTGAATTTAATGTAGAATCAATTAACACCAAGATTCTCTCCTTAATTTTAGCGCGTTTTTTAGGGAATATTCTGCCCTTTTAATGCCCTAATAGTCGAATGGTATATAAATTGTAGTAAAAGTGTGGACTGGGCGGGTAATTAACAAACTATGCACATTTAGGGTAATAAGATTTCATATATGGTATAGTTAAGAAAAAATCCCTTCAATAAATGGACGGGTTAATAACCAACCCAACCTTGGACGGGTTGGGCGGGTCATTTGGGCTTGGGCCAAATTTGACAGCCCTACTAATAATTCATCACATGGAAAACTCAGACACTTTTGTTGGCAATCTTTGCGTACTGCAGTTCACTTAAATCCATGATTAATTTTTGACTTAAAAAAAATTAATAGCTTCTAGAAAATTCTAACGGGTCGTTTGGTTAGGTGTATGAGAATAGTATTGAATAGAGTGTATTAGTAATATTGAAATTAATTATGTTGAAATTATTTCTTATCGACTATTTGGTTTGTGTATTAAAAATAGCATGCATTGTATAATTTTTTTAAAAATTATTTGCTTATAAAAGTGTCCTCTACCCTACAAAAAAGGATTCGGAAAATGTTTTGAAATTGAAGTTCTGTCTTTAAAAATGCTTATCCATGTATTAAAAGTTTAAAACTTATTGTATTATTAATGCCATGGTTTGTTATGTATAAAAATAGTATTGAATAAGGTGTATAATTAATACAAGTATTAGTTATACATAGTTTGAAAAATACTACCACTGTGATAGTTTATTAGAGCTATATAATATTGGCTTCAATGCATTATTCTTTAAGAGAGCTTGGCCTGTGATAGGAGATATAGTTACAAATGCTGTGATGAAATTCTTTTCAAGTTCAAATATGTACCATCCTATAAACTGCACAACAGTTACCCTTGTGCCTAAGGTGAGCAACCCTTCCAAAATCACTGGATATAGGTCAATATCACGTTGCACATTACTATACAAGAATGTATCTAAAGTGCTAACAAATAGGCTTCAAGGAGTAATGGATGGTCTGGTGGATAGGAATCAGTCAGCCTTTATGCCTGGTAGGATGAAAAATGATAATATAATTCTCAGCCATGAGCTAGTGAAAGGGTATGGCTGTCACGATTCGGAATTCCCACCTTCGGGACCGCAATGGCGCCTAACATTTCACTTGCTAGGCAAGCCAACGTTAGAGAAATTCTTAAGCCAATTTTTAAACGATTCAACTAATTAAAACCAATTAAACTGAAATGAAACTAAAATGAAGTACGAAGTGGCATAATAATCAAAAATATCTATGTACAACCCGGATCTGGAGTCACAAGTGCACGAGCTACTAGAAATTCTACAAACAGAATCCGAAATAAATACAAAAGTTTCAAATAAAATGAACAGTAAATGAGGAACGAGGAAGGGGACTTCAAGGTCTGCAGACACTAGTAGATCTACCTCGAGTCTCCAAATGTGCTAATCCGAGTTGATGCACCTCACGTACAACTGGGACCAGTTCCAAAATCTGTACAACAAGGGCAGAATGCAGTATGAGTATAACTGATCCAATATACTCCGTAAATGTCGAGCCTAACCTCGACGAGGCAATGACACGACTCTCACGTAATTTAACCTGTACAAACGAATATATATGCGCAACATAGTAACAAATAAAGACCTAATATGTAAAGTTAGGATGGGACATGCGAAGGGGAGCAATATACGATAACTACAACAGGAATGTGTCACGACCTAAAATCCAACTAGTCGTGATGACACCTAACCCAACCCGCTAGTAAGCCAATAACCAACTATCCAATTTAATAAGATTTATTAAGAGAAGAAAAGATAATTCAACTAGTTTTATACAAGGAATTCCCCAAGGACTGGTAGTACAAATCACGAGCTTCTAAGATTTTGACTTTTATAAGAATAAATTGAAATAATTACAACATAAGAACTCGAATCTAATGCCACCTGTCATGACCCAATTCCAATTTAGGCCGTGATGGCGCCCAATACCGTTGCTAGGCAAGCCAACAGTGAATAATCCAGTGATTTCCATTTTTAATAAACTTTTCAAACAGTTTACTTTCCTTAAATTTTTGAAAGAACTTAATGGATAGCGGATTTTAAAGTGATACAAACGAAAGCAACTAAATGAAATCATAACTGTAGAGATACAACCCAAAATCATGAGTCTACTAGTGTGTGTGCCAAAACCCGGTGTCACAAGTATGTGGGATACTAGTAGAATATACAAAAGAGTCCTAAACTACTGTCTGAAATGGTATAGACAGAACAAATAAATAAAAGAAAGACCCCGACTGCTGCAGAACGGCTCGGAAGGGCAGCTAACCGTGTAGCCTCGTAGCAGGGATCAAATATGCGCCAGAATGGTAACAAGATGTACCCGCCTCAGATCCTGTACAATTAAGTACAAAAGTATAGTATGAGTACATAAATAACATGTACCTAGTTAGTATCCAGTCTAACCTCAAAGATGTAGTGACGAGGGGTCGGCCTTGACACTTACTAGGGCTAATAATGACATATCGAAATTTTATACTAGGCACGGTTTACATGAATATTGAAAAGTCAATAACAGGAAATAGTAATTACTTCTTTCACAAATTTAAGTCTCAAGTTTATTATTATCATTTAACAATTTGTATCTCAAGGCATTTAAGCAATATCAATTAAGAATAGTTCCAAAGATTTATCATGCGCAAATTATGCCGAGGTTGTACGATTCGATCCAACATAATATTAAACAATGCACTGTCGAGGGTCGAACGGCACGAACCATAGATGCATCTATCTGCTACCGAGGCGTTCGGCCTGCTCCACAAATAGTAAACATTTCAAATAAATCACATATTCTCATATATAGTCAAGTGTCTCGTTCGTAACTTCAAGTAAGTAAATTTTACCCTTTTATAGTTCTTTTATCAACTTCCGATATGACTTAAGCAATTAAATCAACAAGCAGGGGTGCAAACATTTCAAATAAAGCAGGGTACGGGTCCTAGGCTTTCCGGACAATAGCATAATAGTAGCTACGTATGGACTCTCGTCACCTCGTACGTACGTAGCCCCCACAAATAGGTACACACTTTTAATTAATTCACCTATGGGGTTAATTCCCTCTTACAAGGTTAGAAAATAGACTTACCTCGTCTCAAAGCCTACTTTCCGGTTCAAAAATGTGCTGAAACCTCCAAATTTGGTGCCAAACGACTCGAAGCTAGTCAAATATTATATAAATTAATCAATTTATGCTCAAAAGTACATATCCCCATTATTAAAGTGATTACCCAACCCCAAATGCAAGATTTCTAAAATTCACCCCCGGGCCACGTGCTCGGACTCCGGAAATTTTTCGTGGTCAAATCTCATTTTTATCAAAAACCTAGGCTTTCATCTAAATCCTTGATTTTCACTAATTTTCACATGTTAATTTATCCATAATCTATATATTTAACTCGTGTTGTGTAGAAATTACTTACTTCAAAGTGCTAGGTGAAAACCCTCTTCCAAAAGCTCCAAAAATCGCCCAAGAAATGAAGTGAAATGAGATAAAAGGCCTAAGTCCCGCATTAAATGAGCTGGGCACAAGCCTCTGATGTCGCATTTGTGACACCAGGTTCGCAAATGCGACAAAACTCCCGCAAATGCGAAGCCTGGCTTCAGCTGCTAAGGTCGCAAATGCGACCGAATGGTCGCAAATGCGGACTCTGCTGGGATCGCAAATGCGGCAAATGTGTCGCAAATGCGAACACTGCCTAGGTCGAGCTCCTTCGCAATTATGAAGCCCTTATCGCAAATGCGAAGTTCGCATTTGCGAACAATTTCTCGCATTTGCGATCAGAACACTGAAATAACGTCTAAAACCATGAATCAGACGCCAAAACGCATGAATTAACTCATGAACTCAAAAACTTCTAAAAACACTTCCGCGCGTCCGATTGCTATCAAATCAACTCGCAATGATGCCAAATTTTGCGTGCAAGTCTTAAATGAAATTACAGACCTACTCCAACTTCCGGAACTGGAAGTCCACCCTCGGTCAAACTTTTCAAAACTTCAAATTTCTAACTTTCGCCAAATGACTCCGAAACAGCCTACGGACCTCCGTTTCCACTTCCGGACGCGCTCCCAACTCCATGGTGCTATTCCAAGGCTCAGAATTCCAAACGAACGTCTAGAATGTAAAAATCCATTTCAACCCAAACTTAAGAAATTTGCTCAAAATGCCAACTTTCACTATTAGGCGCCGAAACGCTCCCGGGTCATCCAAAACCCAATCCGAACGTACGCCAAAGTCCGAAATGGTCATATGAACCTATTAGAACCGTTAAATCCTAATTCCGATGTCGCTTACTCAAAATGTTGACCGAAGTAAAACTTAGCCTTTTTAAAACTTAAGGAGCCAAGTGTTCCGATTTCAACCCGAACCCTTCCAGATCCAGAACTAACCATCCCCGCAAGTCATAAAACAGTAAAAGCGCGTACGTGAAGTCTTATTTAGGGGAATGGGGTAGTCATCTGAAACCGTCCATGTTGCCTAAGAATTCATGACCTTCCCTTCAATACTGAGCCGTGATCTTGCACATACAAATCTCCATCCCACACAACGCACCACATCTATCATGCCATCATATGAAAAGTAAGAGGTTCTCATAATCAACCTCGAGTCACCAACAAAACACATACCCGATCAGTCAAACCTTCTGTTTGATCCCATCCAAGAGAAAATCACAGTACGCAACATGCTCTCACGCCGGTAGGAAATATCCATCTCAAACTGTGGTAGAAACCATCGAGAACTCTTCGAAACCCATTAACGCGTAACAAACCCATCATAACTGAACCTCCCTAACTCAACCAAGTCACGCAGGTCGCCCAACCCTAGAGTATTGCCACCAATCACATGTAAAGACTAACCACATCGTATGAACCAAAAGGACCGAGCATGCCATTACCATACTGATCGAACCTACTGCAAATTTTTCCTGTTTCCTCCGAGTTTCTTCTGAATTGCCTTCAAGTTAATACTCATCCTTGCTAGAACACCACGATCCTTAACCAAAACTCACCCCATGAATCCTAGCATAGAACCACACCGCCCTAAGGCTCATAAGTCGCTGAATTCCCTCTAAAATATCCCAAAAGTACCACAACCAAGATATCCATTTTGAAGAGGCCTTCTATGAGTCCAAAGTCGTTTCCTTCACCCTCTTGATACCGAAATGTAAAATCCATAATGACATGGAAATACCACGAGTCTCAATACCATCCAATGTAAATCTCAGATCCTAGAGATATACCAATCCGGAAAGACTCACAATTCCTATGTATAAATCTTGAATCCATTAGAACTTTCTCGAGAGTCATCCATTCTGCCCAAATATCAATTGTACCGCCTAAACGGGACAAACAACCTGTGCCTTATTAGCACAACAACACCCAAAGAAGTAACCCACATCTCTAAACAATCGAGTAAACCCCTACTCCATGCACACTACATCTGTCATGAATAGCAAACTCAAATCATTCCACGATTTTCATATACCCATAAAATGTAATACATCATGCATGCCGAAATTCATTACTCAAGTCATCCTTAAAACCGACCTCTGCAAGTCATATCTGATTCACAAGTATGCCTCAAATCGGAACCAGCACAACATATAACCACACAATCAAATCGGTGATAGCAGACTCCCCCACTTGGCTCAAAGCTATGGATCAAAACAATCGATAACTCACAATACCCATACTCTATTCCAACCATAATACCACAAGGAGATTCAACTAAATCCTTCATAAGCTCACGTAACACAAACCACATAGTACCTCAAATCATCTCCTAAATTCGCATACATTCACGTGACGGTCAGGTCAACTATTACAATTGATCCAAACTCAAGTCGCAAAAAATATAACCCGCTGGTAGAAAAGAAAGCCTCCACACAACATCATAATGATCGCACATCCGTAGTTTATCCCGCAGGTGTTAACCCACATGCTTAGCTTCAAACTGACATCTCTCCGTAACCTTTCACGGCCACAACTACTACGCCATCACTTAATCTTCCAAAGTCTGAACTCACCACAAGACATGAAAAATCTACTTCGTTCCACAATTAAACAACATGTAAAATCTTTCAACACACTCATTAATCCAGACTATACGTCACATCAAGATAGAAATCAAGCACCCAATAGTCCTTTTCACATCTCAAGCAAACTTTTCCCGTCATGTTCAAACCATCTGGACACATCATGCAGTCACATAATACTCATCATATGGTCACCCAACCACTCATCGAGCCATAATTCCACTAGGGACACTGTCGGACTTATAAGTCCAAAAGCACGTGCTCACACAATTGAAACTACCGAGCCTTAAGTCCTCCAGACTAGCCCATCATCAGCACACCAAAATCACATCTCGCACCTCATCCATGGAATCACAAGCCTCGACGTAAGCTGATACCGAGCGCTCACATGCGCATACGAATGCGTGGAACGAATTCAAAGAGTTATGTTTCAAGCTGAATCAATGCTGCACGATAAGGAAAGAAAGATGGAAAATTTATCCTAAATGCCCTGTAGCCTCTCGAAGATAGGTATGGACATCATCATACCGATACCCAAGACTCTACTAGACACTTGCTCATGACTCATAGAACCCATGAACCTAGAGATCTAATACCAACTTGTCATAACCCATAATCGAACTAGTCATGATGGCACCCAACCCAACCCGCTAGGTAAGCCAATAACCAACTATCCAATTTAATAAGATTTATTAAGAGAAGAAAAGATAATACAACTAGTTTTATACAAAGAATTCCATAAGGACTAGTAGTACAAATCATGAGCTTCTAAGATTTGGATTTTTACAAGACTGAAGTGAAATAATTACAACAACTGTTTGAAATGTAAATGAACACAACCGAATCTAATTCTACCAAGGACAAGTGAAAGCCATAACTGGAATGCATGTACATCTTCAGATCCATCTCTCGCCATACGCTGCAACATCAAAATCTAACATCTGCACGCAAGGTGCAGAAGTGTAGTATGAGTATAACCGACCCCATGTACTCAATAAGTAACAAACCTAACCTTAGGTTGAAAGTAGTGACGAGCTGGGACAAGGGTCAGATTTCAACTCCAATAACCAGCAACAATTCATAACAGTATAATAAAAATGGTACGAGAAATAACTCAGCTCGTTACTGTTACGGAAAATAGGCATGCTTTTCACGTATAACAGTAAATCCTAAATCTTTCACCGAAAACCCTAAAAATATATGAGTAAGTTTGAAAATTGTGATTTTTCCACAAAACCTTTCAACAATAAATAAGATGTTTCATTTTCAGATAGCATGAGCAAAATACATCTCTATGCCTACATGTCAAAATACAGGTAAAATCATGAATGTCACCAAAACCGGGTAGCAGAAGGAAATGCATCTCTATGCATGTATCTCAAGTATGCTTGTCAAATGCAATGTATCTCAGTGATGAAATCATGTACTCACACTCTCAGAGTACTCAATCTCATGGTCTCACTCATCGCGCTCAATACTTAGAACTGTACATAGCAGATCCCGCCCAACCAAACATAAATACAACCTCACGCTCAGTACTATATATGGCCAATCCAGCCCAAGGAAGATCCATCCCAAATATAATATATATATATATCTCCTTTTTTACCCGAAAGGGGTTATAAGGGAGTTTTTCCAATTAAAGTGATAATAACATAAATAGAATTATTTATTCAAATTCAGAGTCACCACTTAGGATAATTTATGGTGTCCCAAGTTACCGGTTTAAAATCCCGAATCGAGGAAGTTTGACTCTTTTTTACAGTCCGCGAAACACAGAAATTCGGGTAAGGAATTCACTTAACCCGGGAGAAGGTGTTAGGCATTTCCGGGTTCCGTGGTTTCAGCACGGTCGCTTTAATCATACTTGGCTTAATTAAATTGTCTAATTACTTATTTTAGAACCTATGTGCATTTACTTCTTTTAATAAAGAAATTAACCGAAGACGAGTCATGCGTACGTGTACTCATTTTTATTTGGCGCGTCAAGAATCATGTCACGCGTACGTGTCCACAATTAATCACGCTTTATTATTATTAAAAAATTTTGGTCGAAGTTGCGCGAACGTATACCTCGATTTATTTTTAGAATCATAATTATGTCACGCGAACGTGTACATAATCACGATGATAGATTAAGTCGCGCCTAAAGCATTTTCTACGAATATTTCATTTTAGAAACCGCAATCATGTCACGCGAACGTGTACGTAATCACGATAATAAATTCAAAGCGCGCCTACAGGTTCGCCTACCCGGGTGATGACGGCCTAAGCATGCTCCTAATGAACATAGGCAAGTAACAAAGCAATAGACAATTAAAAGCTCAATTTCATAAACTTTAGCACCCGAGCCCCTTTAATCGAATTTGACGTAATTCAGTTGATGCCCAATTTCTATACTGTGACAAAATCATTTTTCAGCTATAACCAATTCGAGTGGCATGCGAGTAGATAACTACATGAACAAACTCAAGAACCGGAGACAATAACCAAACAAATCACAGAATCATATCACCAAACAAGCAATTAACATTCAGCTAGAATAAAATGAGTAGAGGATTGAGGAGTTGAACCTTAGTGAGAGAGAGGAACTTTTCGACGTTAATTAGATATAAACTGAACGTAATCCTTGAACTCGAACCAGAACTACCACGAACCGACAAACCCAAGCACACTCCGATTCAAAATTCCAACACAAACTTAACGGCATAGCTCGAGCCAGCAAATTTAATTTTGTAAAAACTCAAGCATAGACATAAATAACCAAATCTACTGAATCTGCCGATGCCTTTAGTTATTTCCATTACGCAGCTTCTGAAGAAGCTTTCAATTGAATAAAATTACAGCAGCTACGACAGATGGAAAATGCAGCTACGAGCGAAACTCGAACAGCGATCGAACTCGAACAAAACCAACAGACCACACCTCGAACGGACCTCGACCAGGAAGCAATAGATACAGTCACTGAATTCAATCAGAAACTCGAGACTCGCCGGAAAAGGATACTAAACGAGCTTCTGGACTCTTTACTGTTTTCAGCTTTGTTTTTTCTTTTTCATTTTTTAAAACTATTTTTAGCCTCTATTTCCCTTGTTTTTGGACTGAGGGTCGTCAAAGACGTTAGAGACGGTGGGGTCGTCGGCTGGAATTCTTGGGAATGAAGAAGAAGAAGAGGGGTCGCTGGTGGTGAGGGGATGGATTTCCGACGGGTTTGGTGGTTGTTGCTGCTGGTTTTTAGCGAGTTCTGGTGTGTGAAGAAGATGAAGATGAGGGGTGGTTGATTTGGTGGTTATTGAGGAACTCCGGCGAGTCTTGGCGGTTGGCAGCGGCTAAAGATGGGGCAACGACGGCTGTGTGCTCTAGGGTTCGGGGTCTGTTGGCTTTTGTTTTTGAATGAAGAAGAAGAGGGGAACGACTGCCTTAGGGTCTGGAGGAGATCAAAATTCGGTGGAGGGGTCAGCAGTTGCGGCTGTTTTTTGTTAAGGGGGAAGGGTTCTAATGTTTTTGTCTCTAGGGTTTTTTTGTTAGGTTAAGAGTGGAAGATCAAAGGTCTTAGGGTTTCTACTCCTAAAAAAACGGCTGAAGGGTCTTATGGGGGTATTGGGCTTGAGTTATTATGGGCTAAATCCGAATTGGGCCAAATTTTGGCCAATTTACCTTTAAAAATGGCCCTTTAACTCTATTAGACTAAAAAAATATTAATTCCTAAAATAATAACTATAAAATTGTGAAATCTTTCCTAATTAAAATAAATTACTAGAATGAAACTAATACTAAAAGTGGAATTATTTTTGTATATTTTTTAATTTTATGAAAGATGGATAAACTAAAAGTAACTAAATAAAATATCAATTAGCTAAATAAGAGAAAATATTTTTGTAGTTTTTATTTTTGTGATAAAATAAAGTAAAAGGGTCAAAACTAGTTAAAATAGCGATATTAACCTAAACTAAATATTTAAACGCTAAAGTGTGTACAATCTCGGGGAGGATCAAAAATCACATGTCGACAGCTGCCCCTCTTTGACTGGAAACACGAAGTATTTTCAGACAAAGAACGGCGAGATAGGTTTTTTGACCTGACCCTTATTTAGAGAGACCAAAAACTAAAAGAAAGGAGAATGTGACCGAGCCCTGGTATCTGAGCTGCCTACATATCCTTGTCTATAAAGGAATCAGGCCACATGTAGTTCAGAAGTAGGAGCAGTGATGGAGTATACCGAGGTGGAGAGCCGATTGAGGTGCCGTTCCATCGAGGTTCCGGTCCGCGGTCTTGTTATTACATCAAAAATCAAGATTAAAAAGACTAACTAAGCCTATCAGCTACGGGTTACAAGATTCCAATCTATGAGTCTTTGGAAGCTTGATCTTGAATCTTGGTTGGTTCTTCATGCGGACTCTGATCTGAATCTTGATGCTTGTTAGCTGAAGGTGTTGGTTCATTCTTCCATGGCTTCTTCGGATCAAGACCGGACATGCAGTGCTCGTGACTTCAGCCATGTCTTGAGCAACTCACATCTTTCATCTGCTTCTGCATTTGGATTCACTTCCCTCTTTTTTTTTCTTTTCTTTCTTTTTTCTTGGATTGAGACTTCTTCTTTGGTCATCTCAAACCCCCGTGCCTCGATGTAAAAACCTTATTCTTCAAGCAACTCGTGCTACCTCCGATTTGAAATTTGAGATGAATTCTGAAATGACTTCCCTCATTCTCCAGGCGGGGCGCCTGCTAATGACTTAAAAATGAATTTCCTTGTTCTCCAGGTGGGTACCTGCAACTGACTTAGAACTCGAATGAATTCCCTTGTTCTCCAGGTGGGCGCCTGCAACTTAAACTTGAAATGAATTCCCTTGTTCTCCAGGTGGGCGCCTGCAACTTAAACTTGAAATGAATTCCCTTGTTCTCTAGGTGGGTGCCTGACGCTGACTTAAAATTTGAAATAAATTCCCCTTTTCTCCAGGTGGGCGCCTGATGCTGACTTAAAATTTAAAATAAATTCCCTTGTTCTCTAGGTGGGCGCCTGATGCTGACTTTGTCACACCTCCTTTTTCTACTTACCACACCCCGTGAAGGGATATAATAAAGGAGTTTTTCCAATTAAAGGACAATCGAAACGGAATTCGTTTATTAAGAAGTTCAGAGTCGCCACTTGGGAGATTTATGGTGTCCCAAGTCACCGGTTTGAATCCCGAATCGAGGAAAGGGTTTGACTCTGTATTAATATTCGCGAACCAGAAATCCGGGTAAGGAATTCTGTTAACCCGGGAGAAGGGGTTAGGCACTCCCGAGTTCCGTGGTTCTAGCACGGTCGCTCAACTGCTATATTTGGCTAAAGTCTGATTTTAATACATGTTATCCTATTGCAATTTTAGAATTGTTTAACCGCTTTTAATTAGTTTTTATGGAAGTGAACGTCGTTTAAGAGCGTGTTTTTGGATCACGTCACATGAAATGCACTCGGATCCTCGACACCTCTTATTCAACGTTTTGGGATTTGGATTTGGGTCGCATGAAATGCACACCCGTAGTTAAGAGGGTAAAATTATTAAATGCGCGCCTAAAGTGGCTAGCGTCTTGTTGACTTTGCGGGAGGCCGTGAAAATTCGCTAAACGGCACGTCCCGAATTCTAAGTGCTTTAATATAAATTTAAAAGAGGGCCACGCAATTTATGAGTTTTGTTTGGCGTGGCGCACCTCGCTGTGAGCATGTGATTTTTGCCCTAAGCAGTAATTCCCAAAATTTCAAGCAAAATAATTTTCCTAGTATTTTATAATTTTGTGTGAGTTTTGTGGCATTCTTTGGTAATTGGTGCATTCATTTTACGCATTTAATCCATAAAAAATACCAAAAATATGCATTAGCATTTAGGGATTTAATTTCATAATTTTAGTTAATTGGTCTTAGAATAAAATATAAAAAATTGCAAGAAAATAGTCTTTTGCACTACTAGTTTTGCATTTGTGTCAAAATAGGTTTACAAGTAAATTTTAGGAATTAAAATAGCTTAATTTAGGTCTTTGCTTTGTTTAGGCATTTTATAAAAAATCAGAAAAAATAAACAAATACAAAAATACAAAAAATGTATACAAAAAAAAGCAAAATAAGAAAATAATACAAATTGCCCGGATTGGGCTGCTTGTATTAATCCAAAAGAAGAACACCCAGCCCAAGCTTGCCCAGGCCCAATTCACCGCCCGGTCCAGTCCCTCCCATAACAAAACGACGTCGTTTTGACGTCGTTTTGGCCCAGCTTTAATCTTGAATTTTACATAAAAGTGTCCGAATTATTCAGAAATTTTGAGACCAAACTCTTCTTCCTCGTACAAAACCTCAACTCCGCCGTCCTCCACCCTACCCCGCCCTAGCCCCACCGCCCCTCCGCCGTCCGCCGCCGGCCGGAAATCGCCGCCGCCGGCGGCGAAGCTCCAATCAACACCAAAAATACACCACAGATTCGTCTTCCTCTCCTCTTTCCAACCCCCATAATATCATCCTCCAATTCCTAGCCAAATCCCTCGAATATTGAATCAAAAGTTCCGGCCAAAATGCAACTTTATCCAAACCGGCCCAAATTCACACCCCATAGTCCCCATGGCTTCCTCATCGTCAATCCCCAACCAAAATTGTTCAAATCTTGCTAGAATTCCTCCAATTTTAGATCTTAAAAACTGTAAAAACCCTAACTAGAGAACCTTGGGGATTTCTGACCGTAACCTTCCTAATCATGTGGGTTCTTGTGAAAATACATGATTAGGTATGTTACGTGTCAAGAATCCTCGAGGATTCAAGCAACAAGGTTGGCCGAGTCTTTAATCCGATTAGGTATGCTATTTTTCTTTTGTTCTTGTGTTCCAGTAATTATTGCATTTAATGCANTCTAGGTTAACCCTAGGTTATTGGCTAGACCTCGGCTTACCCGAGCGGACAACTCGGGCCGAGGGGGAGGCAGCGTACCGGGGATACAGAAGCTCCGCCGGCTTAGCAACTTATCCAAACCTCGTTCTAAATGGGAAAAGACTCTAAACAGAAGAGAAGCTACACGAAGTGCACCCTTCTCCATGATGTAGAAGACTCAGAGAGAGGAAGGGATTCGCAACAGTTTCTATACAATTCAACAAATATCAAAGCGGTAAAACATTTAGCACATAGCATGGAACATGTAGAAAAATCAGATAAAGCCAAATATAACAATTTAACTGAGCTCAAATTCTTGAACCCTGAACCGAAATTCTGGGTTCTTATCCCCAGCAGAGTCGCCAGAGCTGTCACACCTCCTTTTTCTACTTACCACACCCCGTGAAGGGATATAATAAAGGAGTTTTTCCAATTAAAGGACAATCGAAACGGGATTCGTTTATTAAGAAGTTCAGAGTCGCCACTTGGGAGATTTATGGTGTCCCAAGTTACCGGTTTGAATTCCGAATCGAGGAAAGGGTTTGACTCTGTATTAACAGTCGCGAACCAGAAATCCGGGTAAGAAATTCTGTTAACCCGGGAGAAGGGGTTAGGCACTCCCGAGTTCCGTGGTTCTAGCACGGTCGCTCAACTGCTATATTTGGCTAAAGTCTGATTTTAATACATGTTATCCTATTGCAATTTTAGAATTGTTTAACCGCTTTTAATTAGTTTTTATGGAAGTGAACGTCGTTTAAGAGCGTGTTTTTGGATCACGTCACATGAAATGCACCCGGATCCTCGACACCTCTTATTCAACGTTTTGGGATTTGGATTTGGGTCGCATGAAATGCACACCCGTAGTTAAGAGGGTAAAATTATTAAATGCGCGCCTAAAGTGGCTAGCGTCTTGTTGACTTTGCGGGAGGCCGTGAAAATTCACTAAACGGCACGTCCCGAATTCTAAGTGCTTTAATATAAATTTAAAAGAGGGCCACGCAATTTATGAGTTTTGTTTGGCGTGGCGTACCTCGTTTTATTTAAAGGCCATCTTAAAGAGACTATTGTTTTCTAATATGGAATGTCTCTAAAAGGGCCCTAATTGATTAACAATATGGATTGCTATTAGTTAAATTAATTAAGGACTTTGGACCTCAAGTTCAAGTCCACACTTGAACAAGAAGCAAACCTCTTAACTCAAGCATGCTACTTAACTAGAAGGTCCAAACCCTACCACTTAATTCATAGCTTCAATAATGAAATGGATTTTTCAGCATGTTAGACTTCGAAGCCAGCCCAAGAAGAAGAGGAAAAGACTTCAAGCTTAACACAAGAAGCTGGCAGAGAGTCTTCTAATTCGAATAAGCTACAAGAGAGACCGATAGAGAATACTAAGCATTCATTCAATTACTTTTCTCATAAATCACCTTGTTAAAATCCGTACCAATGTTTTCAAACTCTGTTTTACGCCTTTCAAATCTGGAACCAGAGGTCAAGTGAATCATGAGGATGAAATTCTAAAGAGCCTCAAGCAGGTGAACAGAGCTCAAGCTGTGACTGTTGGGGTGAGGAACATACAGGAATGTGAAGACTAACAGCTCAAGGTTGTTCAGCAAATGGCTGAAGGAAAACTTAACTTGCACAACTAACAGTCAAAGCTAAACCTCATTCAGATATTAAACTTTCTAGCAACCAAACCTATGAGAGCCAAGAGTGCAGAATTTGCATTTTAAAAAAAATAAACTGTGCAGATCTGCTGCTTAAACAGTGCCAGACATGGCAGATTTTCAGCAGGCTCACAGTCCAAAAAAATGTCCCAAAATACTGCACGTTTGAGCACGATTCATTGCTCGAATCAACTGTTTTTAGCAGCGCGAAAGAACAAGATTCTTACAGCTGTAACAATGCAGATAACTTTCGAACCGGAGAAGGAAAATAGAGCAAATCTACACATATATAAGCAGCGAAGCAGTTGAGTTTAAACACCAGTTTAAACCAAGATCTGACAAGAATGAATCGTCAAGCGACGTACCAGATTCACAAATTCTTGTAGTCAGCAAAGAATCCTACTGCCTGTGTTATTTAACATGAAGGAACCAAGACAAACTAACACGGGTCTAACTCAGCAAAGCATAAACCAATGCAAATTAGTGCCAGATTTTGAAATCAAACAGAACATGATACTACATGGATCACTCAGATTCAACCTGGACACTATTACTATCCTAAGAACTCAAGAAGAATTAATAAGACTTAGTTTTAGGATTTAAGTAATGTATCTCAAGCACAACCTCAAGAAAACAAACAAAATGCTCGAGGGAATTGCTTCATGAATACAGTAGATGCATAGTTTTTACAGCATGAAGATTAGAGTGCATTTCCACACGGAGACAAGGAAGCAACTCGATGCGAATGTCAAGCAGATACTAGCGAAGACGAACAGATTAAGGGCTTAATAAGTTGGAGACGAGTCGATCCAAACCAACAGAGACAAGCATATCTGATCACAAATATGAAAATAGACAAACATGAAAATAGGGGCAGTATTAACATTTGATCACAAATATGAATCTCCATGCATCTCAGATTTGTCTATTGCACTACTGAACCTATTTCAAGCTTTTACATTATTGGCCACCTTCATAATGACAAACATTGTTGATACCCCCTCCCAAATTACGAAATCAGACAAATAACAATGAGAATCTGGAACTAATCTGAAAGTGACAAATACAGAAAGATCCTTCAGTGCAAAAAACCAGTTAGCTTTTCTGGTTTAACCATTTCAATCTTAGTATCATCTTAATTCAGTAACCCTTTCAACGCTAAACAAATTAAACTCCTAACAAAATTTTGACATTACTTGCACTTACTCAAGCAAGAAATCATTAACTATTTATACAGCAGCCATGATGGAGCAATTAGCATGAAATATATATAGAACAAGTAAACACCAATAGAAATTAAGCAAGCTCGGAGAAGAGAAATGAACCTAATGTTCTGATTTGTTTAGCCAGAGATGAACATCATGGTCAACCAAACATTTTGAATACACAAAAAACTAAACAGATGCAACTTAAGATCAAAACATGATTCAACTGGTTTTGTCCATTTAACCTCAAGCTTTGGCAGTACATAGACCATCGCCATAACCATAAGGGGAAAGAGGAATCAACCCAAACTGAGCTTATCTAATCTCGTTCAGAAAACTATTTGAACATGCAACATGGCACAAATGTGACAACAGTAATAGAAATCAGAATCACGAACAAATTGCAATACGAACAAAAAATGAAGCCTGAACCGTCCATTTTAATCTTCTAATTCAGAAACAATGGTGTGATCCATCAAGGAGAGGTCAGAAACCATAGCAAAGGAACAAAAGATATGCAAACATTATCACTGAACATGATCTCTAAGCATGATAACTAGCTTAACATTCTCAGAGAACTCGAGTGCCAAGGGAGGAATTCCAACAGATGAGCAATGAACCTCGTCTTAGACACCCTACATTCCACTCCTTCATTCCAGGAGATTGACAATCATTAAGTAATTTCAAAGTTAATCTCAAGAACTTAAGCTTGCACCTAACTTATACTTAACATGGAAAATGACAAAACCGTGAATACTCCTTAGCCAAACAAGATTAGATGTGAGAAATTTGCCTTGAACCCACTTTCCAAAATCACTGTTTCAAGCAAAAGCGAGCAGCTGAAATGTTACTTTTCTTTCATCAAAATCCAGCCCGTGAAGGGCAGCACAGATAGACATGCAAAATGACCCTAACACTTCTAGCAGACTTCTCGTTTGAGAACCAGGGAGGATCAGTGGTGACAACTCCCAATGGATTCGACTATTCAATTTCAGACTCAACTCACAAACATTAAAGCATTGATAACAGGATTCAAAGGGATGTAGGCTAAAACTGAGAGTAAATGTCTTCAAAAGGATCCAGATTTCCAACTAGTATATGCAATTTGAATAGAGAGCAAACGATCCCTCGATTTACTGGAAATTCATGTCAGAACCAGAGGACTTCATAAGAGAATCTGATGAACCGAGTTGATGGTTCAAGACACTTATCTTTCTACATAAACCATTAAAAACTAAAACCAGTAAGAGCAAAACAAATACTGCAGCCGAATGACGGTCATACAGCCATGAACTCGAGGATTCATATTTCAAGTTTTCAACACAAATACATGAACACCATATTCCGAACGGACTAATGAAACGGACGATTCAGTGTTTAAAGTTATATTCAATCCTTCAGAAAAATGACACATGAATACAATCAAAGTTACACAAAATCACAGCTCATCGCGTGTTCAACCAATCATCAAAACAACTAAGAAAAAGCCAAGAAATGAACCTGAAATTGTGAAACTCTTCACTCAAACCCGGCTAAATCTAGTAATGGATGTTCGAAGCAATAGCAGCGGACAAACAGGAATCAAATCAGCGACCAAACTTTGATGTCGAACTTGATTTTCGGCTTAATCGATTCCCATGTTGAAACCAAAATTCAAAAATCAAACTCAAGATGACCGAATTACCTATATCTTTTTATTTCTTTTTCTGATTCTGAAATTTAAAGAAATGAAACTAAACAAAGAAGGAAATCCATAAATTAAACTCGAGCAATCTTTTTCTGAAAAATTCTCTCCAGTTCTCCCAAATTCTCTCCCTAAAAATCCTCTCTCCGAAAATCAGTCCCTTCTACAAGGAAAAGACCTCGCCTTATATAGACCTCCCCAAAAATCTCGAAACTTCTATCTTTATCTCCAAGAAATCCCCTCAAATCCTCTCCCCAAAACCGATTTTTTATCCCTTTTTTGATGCAAAGGGGACAAATGGAGGGAGTAGATCAACTTGAATCTGATCTAACGCTCCCCATTTTTCCTCATTTCATCTCAAGGGTGAAAAATCCGCAACAAATCGAAGAGAGCATGTGAGGGGAAAAGGAATCTGTCAGAAACGGTTGTAATATGGTAGGAGGAGAGAGGGGAAACGCTAGGTGTGAGATTGGGGCTCACTCGCCATGGATTTTGAGTGATTTGAGGTCTGGTTTGGGTGAGGAAGGCGAGTGAACAGTAGCTGCGCCAATTTGGGTCTTGGAGATTAGGGTTCTGTGTATCTTTTGTTTACTATCATTTGGGAACGGGTCGGGTTTGGGGCAGACGGGCGGGCAAATGGGGTAATTTGGGCTGGACCTGGACGAGTAGAAGGGCTAATTTCGGGTTTCTTAATGACCTGGCCCAATTTGGGGTCTTTAACTCAAATACCCAATTTCCTTCTCTTTTTGTTTCCTTTTATAAAAATAACATTTTTTCTTTTCAATTAATTAAGACTTAAATTAAACTCTTAAACTAAATTAACTTACACAATTAAACTGATTATCTAATATAATATTTGAGAAAAATTAATTGCTCCTACAAGAAAGAAATTATTAATTTAAAATTAAAAGGCAAAAAATGCAAAAGTGAGCCATTTTGTGATTTTCATTTTTTGTATAAAACAACTAATTTACTAATTAACCTAAAAATGTAAAAATAAACCCCAAATGCAAATGCAGAATATTTTTGTATTTTTCATTAATTTAAACAAAATTAACATGCACAAAAAATGCCACAAAATCCACAAAATTGCAAGTAATGAAAAGGAATTATTTTGTTTTGAATTTATGGGAGTAATTCATATAGGGCAAAAATCACGTGCTCACAGACTTAAAATTTGAAATAAATTCCCTTGTTCTCCAGGTGGGCGCCTGATGCTTAAACTTGAAATGAATTCCCTTGTTCTCCAGGTGGGCACCTGATGCTTAAACTTGATATGGATTCCCTTGTTCTCCAGGTGGGTGCCTGCAATCCAAACAACCAAACAAACAAAATTTCTTGCCCCAGTTTGCACTAGGAAGATTTGTGAGTTGTTAGCAAAACTGTAAATCACCTATGCTATTGATGAAGGATGCAATGGAGAGGGTAAAACTAAAAACTCGACTAGGATGTGCGTCTCCTGTGAGATCGAGCTTAAGGAAAACTATAAGCTAAGCTTGACTAAACTAAAAATTGCCCCTATTCTTCAGGCAGGACCTTGAACTCAAGAAAAACTAGAGATTGTAAACTTAAGGAAACTAACAACTGACCCTATTCTCCAAGTGGGACCCCCGAACTTTAAGAGAAACTAAATATTGAAACCTTAAGGAAGCTAACAACTGACCCTATTCTCCAGGCGGGACCCCTGAACTCAAGGAAAACTAAAGACTAACCACTTAAGAAAATAAAAAATGACCCTATTCTCCAGGCGGGGATCCTGAACTTAAGGAAAGCTAAAGATTAACAACTTAAGAAAACTAAAATTGGCCCTATTCTTCAGGCGGGACCCCTGAACTTAAGAAAAACTAAGACTAACAACTTAAGGGAACTAAAACTGAGCCCTATTCTCCAGGAGGGACCCCTGAACTCGAGGAAAACTAAAGACTAACCACTGAAGAAAATTAAAAATGACCCTATTCTCCAAGCGGGACCCCTGAACTTAAGGAATGCTAAAGATTAATAATCTAAGGAAACTAAAACAGACCCTATTCTCCAGGCGAGACCCCTGAACTCAAGAAAAACTAAAAAACTCTTCTGACTAGGGAGAATGCCTAGGAGGTAATGGTCATATCAACTAGGGGAACGCCTAGCAAGTAAAAGCCTTCTCAAACAACCTTTGTGCTGACCAGATTTGGGCACTGCACTTGAAAAATTCAAGCTTCCAAGCTTTGATTTGGACATGGTCTTCGTCCCTGTTTCAAACAAAGAAAACTTGTGAGTTTAAACAAGGTGGTTGGTTTGTGGCCTTGACTTTGAGGGTTATTGCTCCTTGACTTGCCATGATAACTTTGATTTCAAATTGAAAGACCTTGCTTGTTCATTGACTAACCACTTTCTCTGTCACCCTTATCACAGAAAATGCCTCTGATCCGTTCAAACCCGATACCCTCTATCTGTTGCATTGTGCTCATGAATTGACATATACCGAACTTTTGTATTTCACATGAATCTCAAAGCACGTCAATTTCCACCCACTCAGCGCGCATACTACTCTTTCCTGACTTATGCCACTTTAACGTGCTAGCCATACTCCGCTTTTGTGCAATTGGAAAGCTGGTAGCAGATTTTGAAGTCATTTCTTACTTGTTCTGACAAAACAGACTCAAGAGGACTTAAACAAAGCAAGAAGAACAAAGTTAAGGGGACAACGGAAATAAATGATATCTAACAGGAAAATCACCAAGTAGAAACTTATCAGATGTGGATACCAACTCTAATGACCATGACATGCATTTTTGGATTAAGTGGCCTAATCTGTCAAGCAAGTCTAATATTCAACTCTTGTTGTACCTCTTCGCCGTGAAACTGGGCTTCAATGCTCCGATTATCCTATCTGAATCACGGTCCTTATTCGACTTGTAGTGCCCGAAGGGTTTTCACCATCAAGCCTCTCTCATTTTGTTCTTTCTCTCAACTCACCGTCGCCTTATGGTGCCTGCGAAGGTTTTCACCGATAAGACTCTCTCATTTTGTTCTTATTCTTTTTATTTCCTCTGATTCTGTAGATGACAAGGATTGACCATATTAAAAACATCATATGCTCCTGGCATGTCTAGCTCGGCACTCTCAAAGATTATCTGGGAGGTCTTTTTTGGACTATAATGTGACTTTTGGACAGGGTTAGAAAGAAAGGATATCATAAAGGCTCAAAATAACTAAGATAACAGGGTTAATTTGTTTACAACTTTTGGAATCCATTTCAAAACTTTGCCCCAATTTCTAAAACAAGAGAATTTGATTCTTCTTTTTTTTTTCTTTTTTTAGATGGAATTTCTATGACAATATGCCCCACTCTTGACTTCGTGGGATCATGAAATATTTTATTTGGTGCGACCGAACCGTAAGGCTGCCTACGTATCTTGTGGTGACAAGAATCAGGTCGAACGTAGTTCATACTAATTCTTGTTTTTTTTGTTGCTCTTTTTCTTTTCTTTCTCTTTTTTTTCCTCTTTTCTTCTTTTTGATTTTTTTTTTGGAATGAACTTTCTAAAACAAACCTTATAGGGACATGATTTTTTGATATATTTTTTTTTAATGACTCTAACTTGATTCCAAAAGAGGTGAGGTCAAGGAAATCAGCATAGGCTCAAAGGGGTATCAAAGGGTATAAAGTGTTTGGGTAGCTGAAAGAGGGCCTCCAATCTCTGAAAATGCCAAGTACAATACCTGCAACTTGAGGATGAAAATTGAAGATCATGCACAATATTTCTTTTGCAACTTCGGCATTGATATCACTCATATGCCTTCCACTTTTTTTTAGTGCCTTGTTAATTACAAAACTCTCGTTGAGTGATTTCTTCTTCACGATGGATACCCTCCGTCTGTTTGAAGCAAACTCCCTTGGCTTTATCTCGTAACTTGAGATGCACTTGAACTCAAAGTTGCTCGCTTCAAATTGTCCGGGATGCACTCTCCTTTAACGAATTCTTGTCATCCTATTAACTTTCCAAATTATCTGCCCCAGTTTCACACAATTCGGGCTTTAAATGATCTCAAGATATCCAAATCTTTGCTTATTTCCCTCAAATGTCTCTATCATCTTCAAAATTGTTTCATTGCTTCATGATTAGACTAACTTTTAAGACCGGGCTAAGAATTATGCATGCATGTTATGTCACTAGAATCAGCATGAAAAGACTATAAAAGGAAAAGAGAACTAAATAAAAACTGACTAGGAATAACAGAAAACAGGAAGTTGCATTAGACAGACAGTGAAAGGGTTTGAACATCAAAACAAGCAAAATACACTGGGGGTTACAACCCTGGGAAAACCTAGACAACACTAAACGAGTTACTACGACTAAACGAACTAGGCAAAATAAAAGGATAGAAAGGTTTGAGTCACAAGACAATATCCGGATTACAACCCTGAAATAACCCGGACAACAGAAATGACAACAAAATAAACCACTAAGACTCCTCCCTGGCTAACCAAGAAAGGAGCGTCTTTCCAATTACCAAGCTCGGCATCTTAGCCACTGAGTTCCACATCAATATTATCAATACCATTACCAACTTCGATACCATTAACTTCAGTCAGCAAGTTCCCAAGAGGATTCGCATACTCCCTATCACCATGCATCATCCCCACAAAGTGTGCATCATCATGTGCAGGTAAATGATTCTGCGTGATATTCTGGGTGTCACTATCCTTGATCATAATTATCCCTTCTTGAATCATTCTTTCTATTTCCCTTTTCAAAGCATGACAATCTTCAATGCTATGACCTTGGACATTAGAGTGGTACATGCACCGTACAATAGGATCAAAACCTTTTGCATACGGCTACGGAGTATAGCCGAGGAGCGGCTCAATCAGGCCAGAATATTTTAACTTTTCAAATAGGCTTGTGTTGGATTCTCCGATTGGCGTGAAACTATTTCTTTGCCTTTGTTCCCCTCCATGCCCCTGTTTTTTAGGTTTATCGGGTGCTCGGGAATGTTGTGAAGGTGAACGAGTATTTTGCGGTGCTGGTGCTCGCCATGAGGAGTGACCCAGTGGTTGGACAGATGATCGGACGTTGTTCGGAGGATAATACTGGGGTGGATTATATGGAGCTCGGGGATAGGTTTGGGGTTGGGGTTGAGGCTGAGTATACTGGTGAGGCGGACTCGTTGGACCATGTCGAGATCTTGAGACAACCATGGCAACATCAACATGTTCCTTCTGGCCCAACAAGCTTCCTGTATCGTTCTGAATTGCTTGTGTTGTGGCTTTTAAAGCAGAATAGCTCATGATCTTGCTTGACTTCAGCCCATCTTCCACCATTTCTCACATTTTCACCATATCATTAAAAGGCTTACCCACAACCGATATCAAATGCCCAAAGTAAGTTGGCTCTAGAGCTTGAAGAAAGTACTCGACCATCTCATCCTCTCCCATCGGGGGATTGACTCGGGCTGCTTGCTCTCTCCATCTGATCCCATATTCCCTAAATCTTTCATTAGGCTTCTTTTCCATCTTGGTGAGGGACATGCGATCCGGGACAATTTCTATATTGTATTGAAAGTGTCGGGCAAAGGCCTGAGCCATATCGTCCCATGTGTACCACCTGCTAGCATCTTGGCGGGTATACCACTCTAGAGCTGCCCCACTCAGACTCTGGCTGAAATATGCCTTCAATAATTTGTCCTTCCCAGCGGCGCCTCTCAGTTTACTGCAGTAGCCTCTCATATGAGCCATGGGATCTCCATGTCCGTCATTCAAATCAAACTTTGGCATCTTAAACCCAGCAGGCAGTTGAATGTCAGGAAACAAGCACAAGTCTTTTTAAGACACGCTCATCTGGCTCCCTATCCCTTCCATGTTTATTAAAGACTGCTCTAAGATTTTCACCTTCCTGGATATCTCGTCTTGCTCCACTGTCTTAGCAGGCTTTTCAGTTTCACTGGGAGGCTCAAAATGAGGAGCGTGAGAGTATGGATCCGAGACCTTGAGAGTTGGTTCTGGAGCATAGTGTTGGGCATCGGGGACTTTGAACCCAGTCTCACTAGAGGATCGAGGAAAAGTAGCTGGTAGAGGATAGAGTTGTCAATATGGGCGGGGCCGAGCTAGCCCAGCCCAGCTCACATGGGCTATAGCAATTGACGGGCTGGACTGGGCTAGCCCACCATTTTGATGGGCCTTATAATGGTCAGCCCACCCCAACCCTATGTGGGCTGTGGGCCCTCACTGGCCGGCCCATCATTTTTGAAAATATGATTTTATATTTTTTCTTTAAGTTCTAACCTAAAAAAGATAAATATTTAAAAGTTTGAAAAATCTTATTGGAAAAATTTCACAAACTTAATAACTTTTATATTGTTCCAATATATGATAAACATTAAAAAGGTAAAAGACAAGACTAATATTTCATTCACTAAAAGTCAAAACACAAAACAAACTATTCAAGAGAACGTCTATGATGCTTACGAGATATCCATCACATCATCTTTATCAAACACATTTGAATCCGCTTGTGAGCAGGTTGTCTTAATATCTTCACTTTCATCTACATCTACAATTCGTAAGCAATATTAATTAGTTCAATATTAAGAATAATTAAAATTTTAAACTAATATATGTTATAAGACTTTGATCTTTTAATATGATGAGCTTAATAAACTTTAAGCTTGCATACTCTTCTTGATATTTTTTGTGTCGTATAATTTTTATATATTTCAAACACATATTTTTATTAGGCCCACAAGCCGGCCCATCCCAGCCTCAGTCAAGCCTCACGGGGCACGGGCTTACTCGAGCCGAGCTTAAAAGCCTCGTCTTGAAATGGGCTTCAAATATTCTAGTCCAGCCCTGCTAAATCACGGGTTGGGCTGGGCTGGCCCAACGGGCCAAGCCCATATTGACGGCTCTAGTAGAGGAGCTACAAAAACATGAGTGGTCAAAGGAGTGGGATATGAGGTGGTTTTGGGGGTGGAGTGTGAAAAGGTTGTGGGGAGATATCAGCAGCAGTGGGAATCTGGATTTGTGACAGTGGCAGAATGGTGATGAGGCTTTCAGTGTAGTTAGCGGAAACTGATGGTGGAGGACGCCCACTAATTCAGGCTTGGTATATTTCGGCCATCTGTCCTTTCAACCTTAAGACCTCTTCTTTCAACTCAGATTCTGATTCAACAATCTCCTTAGACGGATCAATAACACCCATGTCCAAGTCTTTGCTAGCCATGGCTACCTTTCTCTTTGACCTTGTGTTGTATGGAAGAGTTACCAGTTAAAAAAATCACAAACCAACCACCCTCCTGCTATAATGAAGATAACAAAGAAGAACAAAACGAAGTCATCATGTTAGCGTTAGGGCATTTAACAGCTAAAAATATCACATTGCATGCAATGCACCTAGCAACAATTAACGGTTCAAGAATGACTTCGAGGGTCACAAGGTCACTTGGCATCATCCCAATTTGTTCGTTTCAATCTTCTCTTTTCTTTTCTTTTCTAGCACTTCTTGGCTTGCTCATTTTCCTTCCTCTCTTTTTTTTAATTATCACCCTTTTCTTTCCTCTCATTTCTCACATCCCCTAATTTCATCTTTTCCTTTTTTTCTTTTTCTTTTAATTTTAAAAATGATTCCATCGAACCCTATGTAGGTTGCCTACGTATCATGTTCTACATGAATCAGATCAAGCGTAGTTCTGAAAAAGTAATGGACAAAATAAACTAAGAAACAAAAATCTTTTTGGATTTTCCATTTACAACTCTTTTTTTTCGGTTTTCAAATATAAAACAGGAAATATGATAACGAGAGACTAGACAAACTCAACTATACTACGAAAAACTCTGACACCAACTAAAAGAAACAGTACTACTGAACATGACTATAAAGTAAAAGACAACAAAAAAACAGACTCAAAAAATAAAATAAAAAAATCTCCTTAAGCAACTCCTGGATGCAATGGTTCTGACTGGATGGTCCTGGGGTGTCTATCATGCTCAAGCTCTGGTAAGTAGATCCACACCTATATGAGAAAAATAGGACCAAATAGAGTTAAAGACTTAGAATACTATGCGAGACAATAACACTCTCTATTTGACACATGCAAGACATGATTGTGGCTATTTTTTTAAAATTAACCTATGTGGCTCATTAGCGCAAACTTATCAAAGTTGACCTCATAGACATGGAAATACCTCACTAAAGCTTATGTGGATTCAAAAATCCCAATAATCATGGCCCAAAATTAATTTGCAAAAATGAGCCATTTTGCAAGAATGACCGATGTGGCCAGAAGTGGCTAAAGATGCAAATTCAAAAAAGGAAAGACCTTAAAGTAATATGACACCTAGTTGTGGACTCAAGATTCTAAGACATGGGTCATTGAACCACTTTTGCGCAAATGACCCCATTTTTGCAAGAATGGCCGATGTGGCCAAAAGTGGCTAGACATGCAAGATATGGCTAAGACCCCGCGAAGCCAAGAACCTAAGACTCACTAGGAAGACCGAACCCTATGTGGGATGCCTACGTATCCCGCCCCGAAAGACGAGAATCAGGTATGCGTAGTTCGGGAAGATTGGATACGGGCGAGAATTAAAAAAAATACTGATTTGGAGAAAACATATTTTTTGCCTTTTTTTTTTGGAAAAATGATGGGAAAATGCAACATATTTTTGGATTTTACATTTTTATTGTTTTTGGTCTTTTTCTTGGAATAAATTGTGAAAGAAAAATACAACTAGGCCCTACTTGCTTCACTTTTATACTTTACCCTCTTTTCTTTTCATTTACCCTCAACCCTCATTAGTCCGCCAAATGACCCCTTTTACCCTTGAAGATTGCAACATGTAGCATATAGGATGCATCAGGATGGTCTTTTATTTTTGGGTACACCTGTCCTAGACGGACCCGACCCCTGTGTTGAGTCCCCTAAGTCAAATGCACATGATACAAACAAACGTGCCTTCTAGGGATCCGGCATGAGGTTATGTTATTCTAGTTTTAAACCTGGGGTTGTGTACTAGACCTGGCTTACCCGAGCGGACAGCTCGAGCCGAGGTGGGGGCAACGTACCGGGAGCACGAAAGTCTACCCGGCCTTGTTGCTGACCCAAGCCTCATTCTATTTGGTATGACTCCTAACAGAAAAGTGGGCCACGCGTACATGTGCACCATATTTTTAGAAGACTCAGATGGGAGGCGTAAGAAGACAGTTTAATACAATTCAAATAATATCAAAGCGGTAAATAAGCGGCAGTTAGCATATTAGGTCCACAAATACAGTAATAGGAACTATAAATAAAGCCAAGTAAAAATCACAAAACAAGCTCGAATTCTTGAACCCTGAGCCAGAGATTCTGGGCTCGGTCCCCAGCAAAGTCGCCAGAGCTGTCACACCTCCTTTTTTACCCGAAAGGGGGTATAAGGGAGTTTTTCCAATTAAAGTGACAATAATCGAAACGGGATTATTTATTCAAATTCAGAGTCGCCACTTGGGATAATTTATGGTGTCCCAAGTCACCGATTTAAAATCCCGAATCGAGGAAGTTTGACTCTGTTTTACAGTCCGCGAAACACAGAAATTCGGGTAAGGAATTCTGTTAACTCGGGAGAAGGTGTTAGGCATTCCTGGGTTCCGTGGTTTCAGTACGGTCGCTTTAATCATACTTGGCTTAATTAAATTGTCTAATTACTTATTTTAGAACCTATGTGCATTTACTTCCTTTAATTAAGAAATTAACCTAAGATGAGTCACGCGTACGTGTACACATTTTATTTGGCGTGTCAAGAATCATGTCACGTGTAAGTGTCCACAATTAATCACGCTTTATTATTATTAAGAAATTTTGGTCGAAGTTGCGCGAACGCATACCTCGATTTATTTTTAGAATCATAATTATGTCACGCGAACGTGTATACAATCACGATGATAGATTAAGTCGCGCCTAAAGCATTTTCTACGAATATTTCATTTTAGAAACCGCAATCATGTCACGCGAACGTGTACATAATCACGATAATAAATTCAAAGCGCGCCTAAAGGTTCGCCTACCCGGGTGATGACGGCCTAAGCATGCTCCTAACGAATATAGGCAAGTAACAAAGCAATAGACAATTAAAAGCTCAATTTCATAAACTTTAGCACCCGAGCCCCTTTAATCTAATTTGACGTAATTCAGTTGATGATTAGCAACCCAATTTCTATATTGTGACAAAATCATTTTTCAGCTATTACCAATTCGAGAAGCATGCGAGTAGATAACTACATGAACAAACTCAAGAACCGGAGACAATAACCAAACAAATCACAGAATCAAATCACCAAACAAGCAATTAACATTCAGCTAGAATAAAATGAGTAGAGGATTGAAGAGTTGAACCTCAGTGAGAGCGAGGAACTTTTCGACGTTAATTAGATATAAACTGAACGTAATCCTTGAACTCGAACCAGAACTACCACGAACTGACAAACCCAAGCACACTCCGATTCAAAATTCCAACACAAACTTAACGGCATAGCTCGAGCCAGCAAATTTAATTTGGTAAAAACTCAAGCATAGACATAAATAACCAAATCTACTGAATCCACTGATGCCTTTAGTTATTTCCATTACGCAGCTTCTGAAGAAGCTTTCAATTGAATAAAATTACAGCAGCTACGACAGATGGAAAGCGCAGCTATGAGCGAAACTCGAAAAGCGATCGAACTCGAACAAAACCAACAGACCACACCTCGAACGGACCTCGACCGGGAAGCAATAGAAACAACCACTGAATTCAATCGGAAACTCGAGACTCGCCGGTAAAGGATACTAAACGAGCTTCTGGACTCTTTACTGTTTTCAGCTTTGTTTTTTCATTTTCATTTTTTAAAACTATTTTTAGCCTCTATTTCTCTCGTTTTTGGACTAAGGTCGTCGCCGGCGTTAGAGACGGAGGGGTCGTCGGCTAGAATTCTTGGGAATGAAGAAGAAGAAAAGGGGTCGCTGGTGGTGAGGGGATGGATTTTCGACAGGTTTGGTGGTTGTTGATGCTGATTTTCAGCGAGTTCTGGTGTGTGAAGAAGATGAAGATGAGGGGTGGTTGATTTGGTGGTTATGGAGGAACTCCGGCGAGTCTCGGCGGTTGGCAGCGGCTAGAGATGGGGCAACGGCGGCTGTGTGCTCTAGGGTTCGGGGTTTGTTGGCTTTTGTTTTTGAATGAAGAAGAAGAGGGGAACGACTGCCTTAGGGTCTGGAGGAGATCGAAATCCGGTGGAGGGGTCAGCAGCTGCAGCTGTTTTTTGTTTAGGGGAAAGGGTCTTAGGGTTTTTGTCTCTAGGGTTTTTTTGTTAGGTTAAGAGAGGAAGATCAAAGGTCTTAGGGTTTCTGCTTCTAAAAAAATGGCTGAAGCGTCTGATGGGGTATTGGACTTGGGTTATTATGGGCTAAATCCGAACTGGGCCAAATTTTGGCCTAATTTACCTTTAAAAATGGCCCTTTAACTCTACTAGACTAAAAAAAATTAATTCCTAAAATAATAACTATAAAATTGTGAAATCATTCCTAATTAAAATAAATTACTAGAATAAAACTAAATACTAAAAGTGAAATTATTTTTGTATATTTTCTAATTTTATGAAAGATGGACAAACTAAAAGTAACTAAATAAAATATCAATTAGCTAAATAAGAGAAAATATTTTTGTAGTTTTCATTTTTGTGATAAAATAAAGTAAAAGGGTCAAAACTAGTTAAAATACAGATACTAAACCTGAACTAAATATTTAAACGCTAAAGTGTGTAAAATCTCGGGGAGGGTCAAAAATCACATGTCTACAATATATATCTATATATATATGTCAACTGACAGTCCGTCACTCAATACTGTATAAGGCCAATCCAGCCCAAAGAAAATCTATCCCCAAATATAAATGATTCGGGCAAGATCCATGCCTAGGGAAGATCCATCCCTCAATATAAATCAACTGCGCTCACTGTGAGTATGCAGACTCCGGAGGGGATCTTTCAACCCACGTGCTACAATAACCCAGATCCAGGCATAAATAATTAAAACATGTTGCGGTGTACAGCCCGATCCCATAAATATCACTCACAATCAGGCCATCGGCCTCACTCAGTCATCAATCTCTCCAGTCCCTCGGGCTCACAACGCTCATACTAAGTAGCCCTAATCAATGATACGAGATGTGACAATACACAATAACAGAGACTGAGATATGATATGTAATGATGAATGCGACAGAGTATATAATTGCAACTAAGCAAATAACTCAACAGCTAAGAACGACCACTATGGGTCCAAATAGTACCAGCATATAGCCTAAACATGATTTCTAGCATGAATTACAGCTAAAGTTCTCTAACACATAGTGTACGATAAAAATGTTCAGGTAAAATAGCTACACAGTTCTATGGAATTGACTAAATCACAATATACACGGTGCACACCCACACGCCCGTCACCTAGTATGCGCGTCACCTCAACATCAATCACATAACACTTAATTCGGGGTTTCATACCCTCAACACCAAGATTAGAAGTGTTACTTACCTCGAACAAGCCAAATCCAATACCGAGTAAGCCAGATGATGCTCCAAAAATTCCATCCCGCACGTACTGACCTCTGATTGGTTCGAAGCTGGCCAAAAGCAACTCAAAATCAAATAATGCCAAAAGAAACAAACCCAATCGATAAAGGTCGAATATTTAATCAAAAGTCCAAAATCCACCAAAAAGTCAAATCCAGGCCCGCACCTCAAACCCGATAAACTTACAAATCCGATAACCGATTCAATTACGAGTCCAACCATACTAGTTTCACTCAAATCCGACTCCTAATCGACATTCAAAACCCAAAAATTTACTTTATGAAACTTTAGACAAAACCCCCAATTTTCTCTTTAAAATTGATAATCTAATTATCAAAAACAAAGATAGATTCATGAAATATAACCAAACCGAGTGGAGAACACTTACCCCAATCCATATGGTGAAAATCGCATAAAAAATTGCCCAAATCCGAGCTTCCCAACTCAAAATATGACCAAATGAACAAACCCTCAATATTCAATATTTTTGCCTATCTCTTTTACCTTGTTTCGTGTGGCAACAATCCCGAAACTCGCTTTTGATGCCTCTGATGGATTCCTTGTGAAATGCCAGATCAAGTTAGGCTTTTGAATCACTCAATTTGACCTTATAATGAAGGAGATATGTTGGTTTTAATATTTGGAAATAGTGCAAATTTTTAAATATGAATTCATTGGAAATTTCGTAATTACTCTGAAAAAAAATCTGGCAACCCAATTCTTAATAAAATTGCCATAAATTCCTCATACAATGTCAAAACTTGATGATTCCAGTTGTTATGGTTCCAAAATCACGATACGGATCTAATGTTTTAATTAAAATAGAAATTGGAGCTCATTTTCTTAATGTGGTACCATTTATGCTTGAAGAAACGACGTCGAAACATAAAAAACGAGTGCAACACAACCCAAACCTTTCCAAAACTCACCCAAGCCCCTCGGGACCCCGTATGAACATACCAACAAGTACCATAATATAATACGGACTTACTCGAGGCCTCAAATCATGCATAATAATATTGAAACGACGAATCTCACCTCAAATCAAGCTTAATGAATTTTTGAACTTTCAACTTCAAAAACTTGCACCGAAACATATCAAATCCACCCGGAATGAGCCCAAATTTCGCACACAAGTCTAAAATGATATAATGAAGCTATTTCAATTCGCGGAACCACAATTCGAACTCGATATCATCAAAGTCAACTTCCGGACAAACTTATGAACTTTCCAAACCTTCAAATTTTCAACTTTCGCCAATTAGTGCCGAATCCTTCTAGGAACATCTAAATGCAAATACGGGCATACGACCGAGTGTAAAATCATCATCCGTACCTAATGGAACCATTAAACCTCCGTTCCGGAGTCAAATTCACAAAAGTCAAATTTGGTCAACTCTTCCAACTTAAAGCTTCAACAATGAAATTCATTATTCCAAATCGATTCCGAATAACCTGAAAACTAAAATCGGCGATTCACACAAGTTATAATACATCATACAATGCTGCTCAAGACTTCAATAGCTAAACAGAATGCAAATGCTAAAAACGACCGGTCAGGTCGTTACAGAATGACAACATAAAATAGTCAAATAAATCCTCAACCAATGAAAACGGATAAACATAATGAATAAAGATGGCACAATATCACCCATTGTGCTTTTACTCTCAACCTTACCATGAAATGATAATAATGGCACGACATCACCCTTCATGCTTTTACTCTCAACCTCACCATGAAATAATAAATACGGCACCACATCACCCTTCATGCTTTTACTCTCTTCCTCACTATGTATTAATCAATAAATGAAGCAATAAACGACGCGTCATCATCCTTCGTGCTTTAACACTCTCCCTCACCATGTGGTAATGAATATAACAATTTGGAAGATAGATAATTCAAGAATAAACCTTACGTCAATAACAGCTCCAAGATGCCAAACCTCAACTTCCAAAAATACTCAACCATCTCAACAAATTCATAAATGTGGAAAAAACGATCAATTAAATAATAATCTAATCTATGCATGGATATCATAACTAAAGAAAGCAGTTAATCCCAAGGAAAGAAGTCTCACCCGCATGCTTTAACCGAACAACAACGCATAAGTACTCGTCACCTCACATATACGTTGTACCCAAACATTTAAGCGCGTAGCAATAGGCAAACAAGTTCTAATCCCTCAAGTTAAGGTTAACCACGACACTTACCTTACTCCGCAGTCAACTCAGAGCTCTGCCAAGTCCTTTCCTCTGGAATCCGTATCCAAGCCAACCGTATCTAACCACAGTTGAATCGATAACGTCAAATAATGCTAAGGGAATCAATTACAATACATAAAGACAGGATTTTTACACTTTTCCTAAAACCCATTTACCCATTCACTCCCGAGCCCGATTATGTAATTTGTTCGAAACTCGACCCCAATTTAGGTATAAATCCCAAATTTGCAAAACCCCCAAATTCTTCCTAAATCCCTAGTTTTCTACTATGGAATAACAAAGATTAAGGCTAGAAATTAATGGGTGAGATTAGAAATGGAAAAAAATGAGTTAAAGTATACTAACCTATGAATTGGTGTTGAAATTTCTCCTCCAAATCGCCTCTAGGCCGAGCTCTAATGGAAAGATTATGAAAAATGGGTGAAATTCCCTTTTTTAGAAGTTTAATTGACTAGGCATCAGGTGTTCATCGCGAACGCGAGACACCTGACGCGTTCGCGAAGGCACTGCCCGATTGGCTTACGCGATCGCGAGTAACTCCATGCGTCCGCGAAGGCTTAGCCCGCCTCACCTCCGCGTTCGCGAGCCTGGGCTCGCGTTCGCATAAAGTAATTAATCTCCCAGCCCCCGCCTCTCAAATGCTATGTGTTCGCGTTGGTGTGGTCGTGTTCGCGAAGGGCAGTCCCCAACTACTCCGCGTCCGCGTCCATAACCTTGTGTTCGCGTAGGGTAACTCCCCTCCCCAGCCCAACGTGCTCTTTGCGATTGCAGGAGTAGCTTCGCGATCGCGAGAAAAAACCATCAGATGACAGCAAAAACCAGAAAAACCAGAAATTCCAAGTTCAAAACTTCTGTAGCCTATCCGAAACTCAACGGAGCCCTCGGAGCTCCAAACTAAATATGTACACAAGTCCAAAAATATTATACAAACTCGCTTGCGCGATCAAAATACCAAAATAACGCCTAGAACTACAAATTGGCCATCAAAACGAATGAAATTATCAATAAAACTTAAGAACTTTCAATTTTTCAATCGGACGTCCGAATCACGTCAAATCACTTTCGTTTTGCACCAAAATTTGCAGATAAGTTATGAATATAGTAATGGACCTATACCAAGTTTCGGAATCAAAATTCGGACACGGTATCAACAAAGTCAAACATCGGTCAAATTTATGAATTCTTTAAACCTAACTTCAAATTTTCAACAAATTGCGATAACTCGAGCTAGGGACCTCCAAATTCGATTCCGGACATACGCTCGAGTCCCAAATCATGATACGGACCCACCGGGACTATCAAAATAAGGATTCGGGTCTGTTTGCTCAAAACATTGATCGAAGTCAACTCAAATTAATTTTTAAGGCACGAATTCATATTTTAATCAATTTTTCACATAAGATCCTTCTAAAGGACTCGGACTGCGCACACAAATCGAGGAAGGCTAAAAGATGCTATTTAAGGTTTCAAAATACAGAATTAAGGGTTAAGACTCTAAATGACCTATCGGGTCATCACAAAGGCAAGAAAGGTGTATCCCCTAGATGCATGATGAAAGTGGACATGAAGAAGGCTTATGATTCTGTTGAATGGGGTTATCTAGAACTGGTGTTGACCAACCTGCAGCTCCCAGCGGAGTTTGTGCATTGAATTATGAGGTGTGTGACAGCTGTCTCATATTCCATAATCATCAGGCAACCTACAACACCATTCCAAGCAAAGAAAGGTTTGAGACAGGGGGACCCCCTATCTCCTTATCTATTTGTGTTGACTATGGAATAATTAACTAGGCTTCTGAAGACACTCAGGAGGGATCCTAATTTCAGTTACCATCCTAAGTGTTCCAAAATGAACATTATCCAACTCACCTTTGCTAATGATTTACTGATCTTCTGTAGAGGTGATATCATATCTGCGCAATTGTTGTATAAGTGCTTCCAGGATTTCTCAAAGGCTTCAGTATTAGTTGGTAATGCTGCAAAAGCTCTATTTTCTTTGGAGGAGTTAATACTGATATGCAGCATTAAATATTGCAAGTCCTAGGCTTTTCAAAAGGGACATTACCAGTTAGATATTTAGGAGTGCCCCTAAGTACCAAAAGATTATGTCACGACCCTAAAACCGACCTGGTCGTGATGGCGCCTATCGTGAAACTAGGCCAGCCGACACAACTCCTGAATTTAACCCTTTAATCAATAACAATCATTTTTAAGCCTTTAATTAATCAGATATCTCATAATGTAAGTCTAAATGAACAGTGCAGAATAAATACATAAGCCCGACATCGGGGTGTCACAAGTCACGAGCATCTACTAAGGTCTGAATACAACTAAGAGTCTAAAAATGAACTAAATATAGTCTAAGGAAGACAAGAGGGAGAAAAGCAGTGCTGCGAACGTCGGGCAGCTACATTGCTAACTCCAATGACTCTGCCACTGAGCAATCAACACCCACTACAGGGTTCAGAAATACCTGAATCTGCACACAAGGTGCAGGGAGTAATGTGAGTACGCCAACAAAGTAAGTAATAAAAGTACATGAAAGCTGAGCAGTAAGAAAACACGTAAGCCACGTCATAACTACAGCAAATACAATACATTTCCAATACAGCACAGAAATCATTTATTTCGTAAATCAAACTCAGTTTCAATAAAAACTCTTTCCTTTTTAAAACATCTTCCAATGGTTTCAAACGAGTGATAAAAAAAGTGAGTAAAAATGATAGAAATGTAAACAGCCCATCGGGCAAAACATGTACCATAAACTGCCCCTCGGACATAATATTAATAGAACCAGCCCCTCGGGCTACTTCACAATCATTCGTAATCAGTCCCTCGGGCATAACATGAATCAAGAACCGCCCCTCGGGCAACATAGATCAAAAACAGCCCCTCGGGCTTCAATATAAAACAACAACAGCCCCTCGGGCTATAACACATCACTCACACTGGGTACCCACACTCACTGGGGGTGTACAGACTCCGGGAGGGGCCCCTTACGGCCCAAGCACAATAATAAGCCATCTCGTGGCATAATCAAACAGGCTCTCGGCCTCATATCAATCACAAGCCACCTCGTGGCATAATAAACCAGGCCCTCGGCCTCTCATATATCACAAATCAGTACCACATGCTGCGGCGTGCATCCCGATCCCATAACGTCCTCACAACGCAGGCCCTCGGCCTCACTCAGTCAAAACTCACTCAAGCCCCTCGGGCTGCCAGTAAAACAAATACTCGGCTAAAAATATCATTTTTGAAATCAAGAGGAGTGAATAGAACCGAGTTATGAAAACAGTAAGAACATAGCAAGACTGAGTGTAAATATCAAACCAAAAACAGTGAGGAAATCAGTAATAAAAGCCCCTAAGGGTCCAAACAATCGGCACAAGGCCCAGACACGACATTTAGCCCCAAACACAATAATACTTTCCAAAATATAACAATATCAAATAGTTTCCAAGTAAATATGCAACTTAATAGTCGTACGGGACGGACTAGGTCACAATCCCCAATGGTGCACGACCCCACGCTCGTCACCTAGCGTGTGCGTCACCTCAAAATAGCACAACATGTGAAATCCGGGGTTTCATACCCTCAGGACAACATTTACCATCATTACTTACCTCAAATCGGTCCAAACTCTAGCCCGCGATGCCTTTGCCTCTCGAATCGACCTCCAAATGCTCCAAATCTAACAAAAATCAGTATATTATCATCAATATACGCTAAAGGAACAAAGCCCAAGCGAAAATAATCAAATTAACTCAAAAATCCCGAAATTGGCTCAAACACGGACCCCGGGCCCACTTCTCGAAATCCGATAAAAATCACAAAACTAGAAAACCCTTTCACTCACGAGTCTACCCATATCAAATTCACCAAAATCCGACATCAAATGGCTATCCAAATCCCAAAAATCAACTCTCCAAACCTTCTTTCATTTTCTCAATTTTCACCCCAAATTCCCAACTTAAATGATACTCCCTCCGTTCCAATTTATGTAAACCTGTTTGACTGGGCACGGAGTTTAATAAAAAATGAAGACTTTTGAAATTTGTGGTCCTAAACAAGTTAAAAAGGGGCCCAGAGTATTTGTGTGGATATAAAAGCTTCTTATTAAGGGCATAATTGTAAGTTTAAGCTAAATTGTTTCCAAATTTAGAAAGGGATCATTCTTTTTGGAACGGACCAAAAAGGAAATAAGTTCACATAAACTGAAACGGAGGGAGTAAGAATTAAGACATAATTATGAGATTTAACCAAATTTGAGTGAAGAACACTTACCCCAATCAATCCTCTGAAAATCCCTTCAAAAATCGCCTCAATCGGAGCTCCATAGCTCCAAAAATGCAAAAATGGCCGAAATCCTCGAAATAGAGTACTTTATAATCTGCCCAGGCATTTACCCTATGATATCGCGAACAAACTAATGCGCTAGCGAAGCACAAAATTTTCCATCCATTCTTTTACCCTATGTGATCGCGGCAATTACCCCGCGATTGCGTAGAACAAACTTCTCCAACAGCCTTCTCCAACTCTTCCGGACAGCCTCTAGTATAATGGTCACAACTTTTTTGTACAAAACTCCAAATTTCAATTGGTTTAACTTTATGAAAACTAGACATCAAGGGCTACAACTTTTATTTTTGTATCATCTTCAATTTCCTTATAGATTGTGAGATATAAGCTTCCAAAGTCGGGTCAGTGCAACAGAGATTTTACTCTATGCGATCGCGAGAAGACTTACGCAATCGCATAAAACAACTCCATTTTTCCAAATTTTCTCTATGCTAACGCGATCAGATCTATGCTAACGCGCTGTACACCCCTAAAGCCAAAAACCAGCAACTAGAAATGGCCTAGAAATGGTCCGAAACCACCCCAAAACTCACCCGAGGCCCTCGGGACCTCCACCAAACATGCCAACACATCCCATAACATCATTCAAACTTGTTCCAACCTTCGGAACGCTCAAAACAACATCAAAACATCGAATCACCCTCGGATTCAAACCTAAGAATTCCAAAACTTCCGATTTTCGAATTTGATCAAAAAGTCTATCAAACCTCGTCCGAATGACCTAAAATTTTGCACACACGTCACAAATGACACAACGGACCTTCTCCAATTTTCGAAATTCTATTCCGACCCCGATATCAAATATTCCACTGCCGACCGAAAAATGCCAAATTTCCAATTTCGCCAATTCAAGCCTAAATCTACCACGGACCTCCAAAATACATTTCGGACGCGCTCCCAAGTCCAAAATCACCTAACGAAGCTAACCAAATCATAAAAATCCAAATCCGAGATCGAATACTAAAAAGTCAAAACTTGGCCAAACCTTTCAAATTTAAAGCTTCAAACTGAGAATTGTTCTTCCAAATATATTCCGATTATCCTGAAAACCAAAACCGACGATTTACATAAGTCATAATACAACACACGGGACTAGTCATGCCCGAGAACTGGCGAGCGAAATGCAAAAGCTCAAAATGACCGGTCGGGTCGTTACATCCTCCCCCACTTAAACATACGTTCGTCCTCGAACGTGCCCAGAGTTGTTCCGAAAACCATCAAATCGCTGTGTAACCTTACCATGCACATACCCTGGGGTGATCCCACGTCACCCTATCTCATATAGGTCCGATAACACAATGTAACTGAAATTTCACAATCCAACCTAGCCTATAAACCTTTGAACCACATTTCCACTTCTGAAATCATCTATAAGATCAGAATCTCACATCTATACTTTGAATAAGTCCGAACAAGCTGTAACAAACCATACCTGCAGCCTCAGATGCAATTACATGATATACCACATAGCTCAACTCACGTAGCGATAACTTCTAATCACAGCAGTTGCTCAGAACAACCGAATATCGATAATAAACCTCTTATCAAATAAAGCCTCATTCCAACACTTCTGTATACTGCCAATGATAAATGAAACACGTAGAAAGTCATAACCATTCCTCAGATCAACCATTCGTGAAGCCATTTCTTCTTTGACAAGGACCATAGTAAACTTCTAAGCCAAATCCCGAGATTATCCTTCCAACACGCTGAAGCCGAATCCGATAGTGTTCATTCAAGATCCCAGTGTCCTCATCTCATCCAATACGACTACTCTAGAGACATGACACATCGATACAATCTCAAGCAACAACCTGTGCAACCCGTGCACCAATAGGCAACAGTCCACATGTCCTCAAATCATGGAAATTAACTCAAATGAGAGAGCTGTACCGCAAGCTCACCAATACCACCACAACACAATGCTAAGAACCCATCACACCTCGTAGAACCAGAACGCACGAACCTAACCCGAAGGGTCATACCTCCACATAACTCTGCTACAACGTGGTCCTCTCCAAACATTGTTCTGCATTATACACCTCGAGCCACCCTGCTCAAAATCCATAACCATTCGGAATTCAACACCAAGGACCCAGAGTGCATTACAATAACCGCGGAGAAGCGAATGTCATAACTCCACACAACCCGAAAGAACATAACCAATATGCAATCAATCATGCAACCCTCAAATATCAGTCTCACTCAAATTCTGCTATAAATTCCAAATGGAACCGCACCATATGTGCATATAACAAAAAAATCATAACTCCCCGCAACATGGAAACGTAACTTATAGATTACCCTAGAACACTAATAATCAAGAAAAACAATCGAATCAGCACACCCCTCAACAATAGCAACTCGGAGTCAACAAAGCCGGCCCGATGCAAAACACACATCCATATTGGTATATCAATGAACTCCTTATCAAGGAGTCCCGGAAGCTGCTCCTTCAACTCCTTTAACTCCGCCGGTGCCATACGATATGATGCCCGGCCCCAAATCAATACCAAAACCAACAACCCTGCCCGGCGGCAGGAAACCCATCCGAAAAAAATCCCTTACCATCGGAACTAAATCAATGGTAGGAGTCTCTGTACTGACATCCCTCACAAAGGCCAAACAAGGAGGAAACTCCTTCCCAATCATCCGCTGGATCTTCAAAAAGAAATCACCTT
>NW_017672508.1:149368-167539 GCF_001879085.1 Nicotiana attenuata
AAGAACTAGTCATATCTTTACCATGCCAATCCGGCCTACTACCAAGCTATCCCATCTATCCAAGTTTCCTCCTAACTTACCTTCAACTTGATACTCCTTCTTGCTATAACACCACAATTCCTCAACCCAGACTCACCACACGAGACCCAAGCATAAAACCACACCGTCTAAGGCTCATAAGCCGCTGAATAGTCTCTTAACTATTCCCAAAAGCACCACATTTAAAATACCTACCCTGAAGGGACTTCCTGCGAATCCAAAGCCATTACCTTTACCTTCCTGATACTGATATATAAGATCCCATAATGATATAGAAATACCACGAGTCTTGACACCCTCCAATGCAAACCTCAGTTTCTAGCCCAATATACAACTCGAAAATCTCAAATTATTACATGTAAAAATCTTGAACCCATTAGAACAATTCTCGAGAGTAATCCACTCTACTCAAACCGCAATTAAACCGATCAACTGACCGGACGACCTGTGCTCCAGTAGCATTCCAACATCACAGAGTGTAACCTCACCTTAACGCAACCAGGCAACTTCATGATCTATGCACTGCACATCCTTTACAGATAACAACTCAAGTCGTTCCACAATTCTCATACACTCATAAAGCATAAAATAACCTTATTGAGATTTCCTTTACCCGAGCCATCCTCGGTCTCAACCTCCGTAAGCCATAACTGATTCACCAGTACGCCTCAAACTGGAACCAACATAGCACATAACCGTGCAATCAACTAATCAATAGCAGACTCCCCCACTTGGCTCAAAGCTATAGATCAAAACACACAATAACTCATAATGCATATACTCAATTACTGCCATAATACCATAGTAAGATTAAACTCAATCCTTCATAAGCTCGTGCAACACAGACCATCAAGTACTTCAAATCTTCTGCAAATCTCGCGTTCACCCTCGAACAGTCAGGCCCACTCTCTTAAGCAACCCCAAATTTAAATTGCATCACATATATTTTACTGGTAAAGGAGATCTTCCAATAAAGACATAAGGATCACACAAACTTCAGAACACTCCGCAGGAGATAACCCACCCGCTTCACCTCAAAGTAACATCTCTTTATACCCTTCCACCGTAAAAAACATTATGCAGTCATTTAATTTTCCTGAGTCTGAACACATATTACAACGTGAAATCTACGTCACTTCCCAACTAGGCAACATGAAAAGATCCTTCATCACACCCACAACCCGGGGCTATACATCAAATCACGATGGAAATCAAACACCAAATAGTTCTTGCTGCCCCAAAGCAAACCCTTCTCGTCTCCTTCAATTCATATGAACACATCTCGTAGTCACATCACACTCATCACGTAACTATCCAGTCATCACTTCCCTTAATAGGGACACAATCGAACATATAGATCCAAAAACACGCGCTCGCGCAATCAACAGCTCAGGGCTCAAGCTATAGGCAAAATCCGGCCTCAAGTCTTCCAGACTAGCCCAACATCAACACATACAAATCACATCTCGCTCCTAGATCAGGGAATCACAAGCCGTCGATGCACAGCTGATACCGAGCACTCTGTGCGCATACGAACGCGTGGAAGGAGTTAAAAGAGTTACATTTCAAGCTGAATCAATGTCGCACGATAAGAGGTCAAGAATGTGGGATTTCCTAAAGGTTCTGCAGCCTCTCGAGGATAAATACAGATGTCTCTGTACCGATCCACGAGACTCTACTAAACCTGCTCATGACTCGTGAGACCTATGTAGCCTAGGCTCTGGTACCAACTTGTCACGACCCTAAAACCGACCCGGTCGTGATGGCGCCTATCGTGAAACTAGGCCAGCCGACATAACTCTCGAATTTAACCCTTTAATCAATAACAATCATTTTTAAGCCTTTAATTAATCAGATATCTCATAATGTAAGTCTAAATGAACAGTGCGGAATAAATACACAAGCCCGATATCAGGGTGTCACAAGTCACGAGCATCTACTAAGGTCTGAATACAACTAAGAGTCTAAAAATGAACTAAATATAGTCTAAGGAAGACAAGAGGGAGAAAAGCAGTGCTGCGAACGTCGGGCGGCTACCTTGCTAACTCCAATGACTCTGCCACTGAGCAATCAACACCCACTACCGGGTTCAGAAATATATGAATCTGCACACAAGGTGCAGGGAGTAATGTGAGTACGCACACTCAGTAAGTAATAAAAGTACATAAAAGCTGAGCAGTAAGAAAACACGTAAGCCACGTCATAACGCTACAGCAAATACAGTACATTTCCAATACAGTACAGAAATCATTTATTTCGTAAATCAAACTCAGTTTCAGTAAAAACCCTTTCCTTTTTAAAACATCTTCCAATGGTTTCAAACGAGTGATAAAAATAGTGAGTAAAAATGATAGAAACGTAAATAACCCCTCGGGAAAAACATGTACCATAAACCGCCCCTCCGGCATAATATCAACAGAACCAGCCCCTCGGGCTACCTCACAATCACTCGTAATCAGCCCCTCGGGCATAACATGAATCAAGAACCGCCCCTCGGGCAACATAGATCAAGAACAGCCCCTCAAGCTTCAATATGAAACAACAAAAGCCCCTCGGGATACAATACATCACTCACACTGGGTACCCGTGCTCACTGGGGGTGTACAGACTCTGGGAGGGGCCCCTTACGGCCCAAGCGCAATAACAAGCCATCTCGTGGCATAATCAAACAGGCTTTCGGCCTCATATCAATCACAAGCCACCTCGTGGAAAAATAAACCAGGCCCTCGGCCTCTCATATATCACAAATCAGTACCACATGCTGCAGCGTGCAGCCCGATCCCATAGCACCCTCACAACCTAGGCCCTAGGCCTCACTCAGTCAAAACTCACTCAAGCCCCTCGGGCTGCCAGTAAAACAACTACTCGGCTAAAAAAACCATTTTTGAAATCAAGAGGAGTAAATAAAATCGAGTTATGAAAACAGTAAGAATATAGCAAGACTGAGTGTAAATATCAAACCAAAAACAGTGAAGAAATCGGTAATAAAATCCCCTAAGGGTCCAAACAATCGGCACAAGGCCCAGACACGACATTTAACCCCAAACACAATAATACTTTCCAAAATATAACAATATCAAATAGTTTCCAAGTAAATGTGCGACTTAATAGTCGTACGGGGCGGACTAGGTCACAATCCCCAACGGTGCACGACCCCACGCTCGTCACCTAGCTTGTGCGTCACCTCAAAATAGCACAACGATGTGAAATCCGGGGTTTAATCAAATTAACTCAAAAATCCCGAAATTGGCTCAAACCCGCCCCCCAGGCCCACGTCTCGGAATCCGATAAAAATCACAAAACTGGAAAACCCATTCACTCACGAGTCTATCCATATCAAATTCACCAAAATCCGAAATCAAATGGCCATCCAAATCCCCAAAATCAACTCTCCAAACCTTCTTCTATTTTCTCAATTTTCGCCCCAAATTCCCAAATTAAATGATAAGAACTAGGAAATAATTATGGGATTTAACCAAATTTGAGTGAAGAACACTTACCCCCAATCAATCCTCTGAAAATCCCTTCAAAACTCGCCTCAATCGGAGCTCCATTGCTTCAAAAATGCAAAAATGGCCGAAATCCTCGAAATAGAGTACTTTATAATCTGCCCAGGCATTTACCCTATGCTATCGCGGACAAACTAATGCGATAGCGAAGCACAAAATTTTTCAGCCCTTCTTTTACCCTATGCGATCGCGGCCATTTCCCCGTGATCGCGTAGAACAAACTTTTCCAACAGCCTTCTCCAACTCTTTCGGACAGCCTCTAGTATAATAGTCATAATGTTTTGTACAAAACTCCAAATTTCAATTGGTTTTACTTTCTGACAACTAGACATCAAGGGCTACAACTTTCATTTTTGAATCATCTTCAAATTCCTTATAGATTGTGAGATATAAGCTTCCAAAGTCGGGTCAGTGCAGCAGAGATTTTACTCTAGGCGATCGCGAGAAGACTTACGCAATCGCATAGGACAACTCCATTTTTCCAAATTTTCTCTATGCTAACACGATCAGATCTATGCTAACGCACTGTACATCCCTGAAGACAAAAACCAGCAACTAAAATGGCCTAGAAATGGTCCGAAACCACCCCGAAACTCACATGAGGCCTTCGGGACCTGCACCAAACATGCCAACACAAATCACAACATCATTCAAACTTGTTCCAATCTTCGGAACGCTCAAAACATCGAATCACCCTCGGATTCAAACCTAAGAATTCCAAAACTTCCGATTTTCGAATTTGATCAAAAAGTCTATCAAACCTCGTCCGAATGACCTAAAATTTTGCACACACGTCACAAATGACACAACGGACCTTCTCCAATTTTCGAAATTCTATTCCGACCCCGATATCAAATATTCCACTGCCGACCGAAAAATGTCAAATTTCCAATTTCACCAATTCAAGCCTAAATCTACCACGGACCTCCAAAATACATTTCGGACGCGCTCCCAAGTCCAAAATCACCTAACGAAGCTAACCAAATCATAAAAATCCAAATCCGAGATCGAATACTAAAAAGTCAAAACTTGGCCAAACCTTTCAAATTTAAAGCTTCAAACTGAGAATTGTTCTTCCAAATATATTCCGATTATCCTGAAAACCAAAACCGATGATTTACATAAGTCATAATACAGCACACGGGGCTAGTCATGCTCGAGAACTGGCGAGCGAAATGCAAAAGCTCAAAACGACCGGTCGGGTCGTTACAGATTATCATTAGTTCAATGCTAGCCTCTCATTGAGAAGATGTTAGGGAGGATACAGTCTTGGACTTCAAGGTTTCTATCTCATGCAGGGCAGAATACAACTCATTAAAAGTGTTCTTTTTTCTATTCAAGTATGTTGATCCCTGATTTTTCTGCTGCCAAAGAAGCTGATTCAGCTAATTGAGAATGTGTCGAATATTTCTATGGACTGGAGGGATGGAGGTATCAAAGAAAGCACTATTGGCTTGGGACAAACTATGCCACCCTAAAGCAACAGGTGGATTGAACCTACTTGTTGTGGGAACATGGAATAGGGCAGTTGTTTGTAAATTTCTATGGAATTTATGCAAGAAAAAGGACAAGGTGTGGGTGCAATGGATCCATATTTACTATAAGAAGCATAACTCATTGTGGAGTGCTGAATATGGATGGCAATGGGGCGGTGCGGGTGCAGGGCGGGGAGGGGAAGGTTTATATATATGCGAGGCGGTACGGGTTTAAACATACAGGTGCGGGACAGGACGGGACGGGGTGGGTCAACATAAAAACAAATTCAGTTTTTTGCGGGTGCGGTGCAGTTGCGGGTTAAGATTTAAAATTTTCCAATAAGAACAACTTTTTAGCTATCGATCACTAATGTTCAACCAAGAAATATTTGTTTTCCAGTTTTAGACTTATAATTTCATTCTCCTACGAAATTGGATCATTGTAGTCTCAAATTGATTTAGTTTTTTAATTGATTCATTGTAGACGTCTATTCAGTTGATTGTAAATATGAATGCTTCTGCTAATTGCATCACTGGGAAGAAAAGCTTGTTTTATATTCTATTTACTGCTCCAAAGTCTCACTTTTAGCTATATAGTTAATTTTTTTAAGCTAAGTTCATGTATATGATCTCATTACATTGTACAATCTGAATTATATTTTAGAATGACCTACTAATAGTATTCAGTAGTATTTATAGTTATTCCCTAGTTATTGCTATTCAAAATATAACTTTCTTGGTTTGCCACTGAATTCTGATGGAAACTTTTACATTAGCAATGACATATATAAACATAATTAAAAAAATAAGACAAATTGGAAAGAAAAAAAAAGAAGAGGAAAATTTTGCGGGGCGAGGCAGGTAACACAGGTGTGGATGCGGGGCAGGGCGGGTTGATATTTTGCGGTTAAGGTTGAACCCGTCCCGCACCATTTGCCATCTCTAGTGCTGAACCAAAGCAAGCCTCTTGGATTGTTCAAAATATACTGAAAGGTAAGAAATACTTTGAGGAAGCTGGATATGCAGAAGAAGATGTAAGAGGCCATGTATATGTAGCTTAGAGGAGACTTTGCTAAAGTGTCATGGAGAAAACTGGTGTGCAATAATGCTTTGCCCAAGTGGATCTATACACTATACCTGGCTGCTCATAGAAGGCTACTAACTAAGGACAGATTGAGGGGATGTGGCTGTTTGGAAAGCACAACTTGCCCACTCTGCACAACACAGAAGAAGAATTCATTGATCATCTCTTCTTCAATTGTTCATATTCAGCTCGAGTGTGAACAACAATGTTACAATGGCAAGGGATACATAGATAGGCGATGCCTTGGGCAAATGAGATAGCATGAGCTGAGAGACACTACAAGGGAAGGAGAACAAAAGCTAAAGTATACAGGTTGACACTTGCTGGCAGCTTGTACTGTATTTGGCAAGAAAGGGATGGCAGAATCTTCCAAGCAAAGCAAAGGTCAGCAGCAATACTTAGTAGACTAATAACACAAGATGTACATGGTCGAGGAGCTTCTAAACAATGATTACAGAGAAGATTAATGGATCTTAACTACTATCCTGTTGTTCAACTCGATGTTTAACTAGTAGATATAGCAGTTAGTAATAGGGAAGACAAGATGAGTATCTGAGTCTAGAGCTGCTGACCAGATCAGGCTAGAACAGAACAATATGTAAATATTTTTGGTAAATAATTTTTTTTAATTACCAAAAATAAAATAAAATATTGGGTTCACATGAGAAATTATTTTGATTTTTGTGTAAATTCCAAACTATAATTCAAGAGCTCGGAGAATGATTCACATGTTATTGATCTGCATAGTAAAATAAAGTGTAGAATTAGTAGGTGTAGTTAGAAACTCTACTGGGGAATGTATTCTAGGATTTAGTAAGAAGAGTTATGGCCCTTCCTCACTCTACATGGAACCTGAGGAATTATGTTACGGCTTAAAACTAGTAACAGCTTATAACTTCACCAAACTTCAAGTAGCACTACTAGAAATCCGGGTTTTAGCGACCAGCAAAAGAGATCAACATTTGTCTGTTTATGCGAAATATCGACGAAAACCCGTCCAAACAGGCTTGGTCGCTATTTTAGTGGTCGCTTTTGTATACCGACCAAAGTTGGTCGCTAATTACCGATCAAAGTTGGTCGCAAAGATAAAAGGACCAACTGTGTAATTTAAAGCACATACCGACCAACTTTGGTCGATAACATATTTTAATAATTTAATTTTACCGACCAAAGTTGGTCGGTGTATGTAAATTATGTTATATTATTAATTATTAAAATTTAAAGATTAGCGACCAAAGTTGGTCGGTAAATTAAAATATTTTTTTAAAAAAATTAAAATTTAAAAATTAGCGACCAAAGTTTGTCGGTAAATATGAAATCTGGGTAATCCTTGTTCATTAACCGACCAACTTTGGTCGGTTTTCTAGGTTTTAATTTTGGCATAAAATGCCTATTTTGGCAGCTACACCACCTGCCAGCATACCAAAATTCCTAAACAGGCATTTTATGCCAACGGCAACAACAACAATAAACAACAACAACAACAACAATAACAACAACAACACAACAACAACAACAACAACAACAACAACAACAATAACAACAACAACAACAACAACAACTACCCAACAACAACAACAACAACAACACAATAAATTAAAACTAACAAATTAAAGTTCAATAGAACTAAAAAATCCAAAACCAAGTTAATACTTATTACAACTAGTTCAGAACCGATTGTATTTGTCTAGTTCAAAGTATATACAAGTCAAGGAGTGTTTTGTACAACATCATCATCACCGTCTGATGAACTTTCATCTAAAAGACGGTATCGAGAAGGGTCTTGTGGAGGACGTGAAGAACGACCACGGGGAGGATGGGAGGAACGATCACGGGGAGGACNNCGTAGACCTATTACTACAGGATGAACCTAGCAATTTTACAAATTAAAACAATATTATAATCTAAGTAAAAAACTTTACTAAAAAAAAAGAAAGACAAAAATAACAAATAACTCTTACCCATCACCCTCAGGGACTATGATGATCCAGCCATATTGATCATAATGCACTTTCTCGTCATCATCAGCATCATCGTCTGAAGCATGTATATCAGAGGCATGTGTGGACGGTGTAGGGGGGTCAGAGCTACTACCTCGCAGGCGAAGGCCTGAAATAGATGGAGTCGCTGATGAAGATGGTTGCGATCCCTGTGACTGCGACATAGTTGGATGGACCTCAAGTGGCTGTGATACTGATGGTTGTGACCCGAGTGGTTGTGATCCATGTGGCTGTGACATGGATGGATGCGATCCATGTGATGCAGATGGCTGCGATCCATGCGATGCAGATGGCTGCGATCCACGTGGTCGTGAGGCAGTTGGACTATATGTCAGACGTATAGTCATATGGCCCTGTGATGAAAGACCTGGTGTCTGCATGAAGGTATAGGGCTCGTGATGCTGTGGCAGCTCAGTATAACCGTGGGGGTGGAGGATAAGACATAGGCATCTCTGTAGAGGGTGGACAAGAGGGAGTATTATTAACTACCATCCTCTTTTCCTTCCTAGCCTTTTCTCGACCTCGAGAACCAGTAGGGTAATTGTTACCTTGACCCTTGCCTGCCGTCTGCATAATATAATACATATTTAGATTGAAACATATAAGAAACTAGCTATAAAACAAGAGTTATTTAAAAAACCAACTTTTTAAAGCTCATCTACGTATTGTTCCTCGTCCGAGAATTCTTCCTTCTCACTTGTTTGAGCTTCATCAGTTGATTCTTCGTCCTCATTTTCTATAATTGTTACTTCATTTATATCAACTTCTTCCAATATGTGTTCAGGATGTTCCAAATCATTTTCTAGCTGATCGTCCACTATTTGGTGAACACTGGAGATATCGTTTTGATATGCAACATCTAACACATTCTCCACTTCCACCCTACCGACAGGCTTAGTTTTTATTACAACCCACCAATCGGACTTATTCCGCCGCAATGGATAAGGAGCATAATACACTTGCCTAACATTATGTGCAATTATGAAAGGATCATAGCGATCATACTCCCTCGTATGATTAACCTCAATTATGTTGTATTGATTGTGTGCTCTTGTACCTCTTGTTGGATTTGGGTCAAACCACTTCCATCTAAAGAGTATCAATTTCTTAAATGGCCAACCTGTATATTCTAGTTCTATTATTTCTTTGAGCACACCATAATAATCAATATCTCCAACTTGGTTTCCATCACCACCTTGAACCCACACCCCGCTGTTGTTGCTATTTTTATTTTTAAAGCAATCCTTTGTATGGAACTTATAACCTTTCACTACGTACTTAGACATTGTTGTGACCTCAAGCCCAGGTCCCCAAGATATATCTTTCAAAAATTAGTTTACACCATTATTTGGATTATTTACCTACATAGTGTTACAAAAATTCATAAGTTAGCATAACTTACAAACATTATTTACGTACATAGTGTTAGAACATTATCAGGATAAACTTACAAATTATTTGAACCACGTATCAAATCTCGTATATACAGCATCATGGCCAAATTGACCCACGAAGTCACTGTGACACATCAAATATTTTAGTAGTTGCATCAAGATATAATCACAGTAAATTTTATATTTTGATAACTAATAAATCAATACTTACTTGAGAAATGGTACAACTTCGGGACAATATGGCAACACATGAAGTGTAGCTGACTTGTACTCCATATCACTCAAACTTCTCTTTGTAACATCCTTAGAACATCGGCCTGGTTGATTGAATATGGACATTGACGGATATAATGGATCATTCACACATTCGACCGTGTGCCTATTGGGCCTATTCCTAGAATATGGCACGTTACTCTCAAAATAATAAGAACAAAAATGAGCAGTTTCCTTTGCAAGATAAGCTTCGGATATAGATCTTTCAATCCTATTCCTCTGCTTAATAAATTATTTGCATTTGCTAATTGTCCTACATAATGTCATGTTAGCCAAGAACATTCAAATAAAACAGAAAATTACATCAAACTTATAATATTACCTCTCAAAGGGATACATCCATCTGCATTGAACAGGCCCTCCAAGTCGTGCCTCGTGTACAAGGTGGATTGGAAGATGTTCCATCACATCAAAAAAACCACATGGAAATATCTTTTCCATCTTACTAGAAGTTACATGAATGGTCTGATCCATCCGGAGTAGGTTTTCTTCCCTTAATGTGGTAGAACACAAGTCTTTGAAAAATAAACTAATCTCCATGATGGGTTTCCAGATTCTTTCAAGCAAACCTCAAAATGCAATAGGCACTAAGATCTCCATGAAAACATGACAGTCATGACTTTTCAAATGGCTCAACTTCCTTACCTCCATATCTACTTTTTTTCCAAGATTCGACGCATAACCCTCAGGCATCTTCAATTTCGTAACCCAATCACAAATTTGCCGTCTTTCCTCCAAAGTGAATGTGTAACTTGCTTTCGGCTTGAACACCTTACCATTGTTTGTTGTCTGCAAGTATAATTCAAGCCGCCTGCAATATTCTTGTAAGTCCATTCTAGCCTTCGGGTTATCCTTTGTCTTACCTTTAACATCCATCACTGTGTTGAACAAATTATCAAAATAATTCTTCTCAATATGCATGACATCAAGGTTTTGACGGAGAATATTATCCTTCCAATAAGGCAACTCCCAAAATATACTATGTTTCGTCCAATTATGAGTAACACCATATCCGAGGAATCTATAAGGTGGAGCTTCAGTAACTTTACGGAAGTTCTGGACCCTCTCCCAAATTTCCTCACCTGAAAGTATCGGAGGTGGAGAATCATATTCCATTTTATTATTTTTGAATGCATTTTTCATCCTTCTAAACTCATGATCATGAGGCAAGAATTGACGATGACAATCAAACCATGATTCTTTCGGCCATGTTTCAAAGTGAACGCTTTACTATTTTCCATGCAGTAAGGACAAGCTAGCTTCCCAGCAGTCATCCACCCAGACAACATTCCATACGCTGGAAAATCGTTAATAGTCCACATTAATTTAGCACGCAAATTGAAATTCTGCTTAGTTGATATGTCATATGTTTCAACACCATCATACCACAATTGTTTTGGCTCATCAATCAAAGGTTGCAAATATACATCAATCAGACTTTTCGGATTATGTGGACCGAGGATAATACTGTCACGACCCCAGTTCACCCTCCGTGAACCATCGTGACGGCACCTAGTCCCTACGACTAGGTAAGCCTAATAATACGGAAAAATAAACCAATTTGCGGAAGAAAACAGATAAAACCCGAAATAATAAATAAAACAGTGTTTAATAGTGTCGCTCGGCATATACAATATCAACTCTCAAACACTAATACTTTTCCCAAAACCCAGAATCTCATGTTCACAAGCCTTTTAATGTCTAGTAATATCTAACTCCAGAATATCTAACAAAGAAGGAAAAATACAGAAGGGCTAATACTTAAAGCAAGAGTAGAAAGGGACTCTTCGGTCTGCGGACGCGGCAGATATATCTCGGAGTCTTTACAACGCCTCGCCTTGAGCGTGATGAGTCTGAGTCGCGGTACCTAGATTTGCACATGAAAAACATGCGCAGGAAGGGCGTGAGTACACCACAGCCGTACTCAGTAAGTGCCAAGCCTAACCTCGGTTGGGTAGTGACGAGGAAAGTCTGAGCCCTACTGAGATAAAATAAAAATATAAGGTATGACAGAATGAGATAGGCAGTACAGTTGAAAACTAACAATAAGAATTAAATACAGGAAAATAAGGAGCTCAATAACTGAAACAGAGGCAAAAAAAACACAAGGAAATACCACTCTTCACAAGGATAATAACCGGGGATCTCTTAGTATTCCGAGGATCTCTTAGTACCCGCAATATATGTCAGGGATCTCTTGGTATCCCGAGGATCTCTCGGTATCCTCAAAATGTGCCAGGGATCTCTTGATATCCCGAGGATCTCTTGGTATCCTCAATATACGTGCTAGGGATCTCTCGGTATCCTGCACTTCAACTCAATATACATGCTAGGGATCTGGCCTGGCCTCCCCCTCGAGGGCGACCTCTACATCTCCGACCTCCACCTCTAGCTGGCTGAGCAGGTGGGGTAGCAACTGGTGCAGTGATCATAGCCTGAGAACTCTGCGGGGCGCGCTGTGGCTGAGAAGTCTGTGGAGGTGCAGCCCTCCGAAGTCTAGGGCAATCCCTCACCACATGGCGGGTGTCACCACACTCAAAACAGGCTCTGGGAGGACGTAGTGGCTGTGATTGACTCAGGCAAGGTCTGCTGGACTGGCCACTGGAAGCATCCCGTACAGGAGGCACACTAGATACTGGAGGTGCATAATAAGGCTCCTGAGGTCTGGGAGGAGCTGGAATACCACTGGCTGCTGGAAGAGCTGAATGAACCGGGCGACTCGTATAACCCCTACCATGACGACCTGCAGCTGGGGCACGAGCACCAGAATAATGGCCCGACTCTTGAGACCTCTTGGCCTCCCTCTCCTCTCTATCCCTAGCATGCATACCCTCAATCCTCCTAGCAATGCTCACCACCTGCTGATAAGAAATATCTATCTCCAACTCACGAGCCATGCTAGACCGGATGCTGGGTATAAGCCCCTCAATAAATCGGCGTTCTCGCGAACCGTAAAAACCAAGGCTGGTGCATGTCTAGCCAAGTCGGTAAAACGGACAGCATACTCCCAAACAATCATAGTACCTTGGTGAAAACGCTCAAACTCTCCGCGCCAAGCGTCCCTGAGACTCTGGGGGACATACTCCCTCGTGAACATATCTGAAAACTGAGCCCAAGTCAGGGAAGCTACCTCATCCGGACTGTCTAACTCATAAGCACGCCACCACTGATAGGCGGCTCCTCGAAGCTGGAAGGTAGTGAAGGAAATCCCGCTCGGTCCGGATATGCCCATAGTACGGAGGATACGGTAGCACCCCTCAAGAAACCCAAGGGCATCATCTGAGGCTAGCCCGCTAAATGTCGAAGGCTGATACCTCTTGAACCTCTCAACCCTCTTCTGCTCCTCCTCTGAAACTACTACCCTCTCCTCGGGCTGAGCTGGGGCTACCGGCTGTACATAAATAACCTCTAGGACCTGATCAACATGCACTCGCTGCTCAGGAGTGCGGGCGGCGGGAGTCTGTGCTCCTCCCCCGGCCTGGGATGTAGCTGCAGCAAGGGGAAGCAACCCTGCCTGAGCTAGAGTGGTGTACATAGTCATAAACTGCGCTAGAGTCTCCTGGAGTGCTGGAGTAGTAGTAGCGGACGTATCAGGTGTCTGGACTCCGGCTGGTACTGCTGGTGGCACCTCGGCGGCAGCTCGAGCTCTGATACCAACTTGTCTGATACCAACTTGTCACGACCCTGGTTCGCTCTCCGTGAACCATGGTGACGGACCCTAGTCCCTACGACTAGGTAAGCCTAATAATGCGGAAAAATAAACCAATTTGCGGGAGAAAACAGAAAAATAGCAGAAGTGCTGTCTCAAATCCTGAAATAGTAAATAAAACAGTGTTTAATAGTGCCGCTCGGCATACACAATATCAACTCTCAAACACCAATACTTTTCCCAAACCCGGAATCTCATGATCACAAGCCTTTGAATGTCTAGTAATATCTAACTCCAGAATATCAAACAAAGAAGGAAAAATACAGAAGGGCTAATACTTAAAGCAAGAGTAGAAAGGGACTCTTCGGTCTGCGGACGCGGCAGATATACCTTGGAGTCTCTACAACGCCTCGCCTCGAGCGTGATGAGTCTGAGTCGCGGTACCTGGATCTACACATGAAAAACATGCGCAGGAAGGGCGTGAGTACACCATAGCGGTACTCAGTAAGTGCCAAGCCTAACCTCGGTCAGGTAGTGATGAGGAAGGTCAGGGCCCTACTGAGATAAAATAAAAATATAAGGTATGACAGAATGAGATAGGCAGTACAGTTGAAAACTAACAATAAGAATTAGCTCGAGTACGCACTCGTCACCTCACGTACAAGGCATTTCAATTATCAAATATACCAAATCCAATGGGGAAGGTCCCCCACACAAGGTTAGGCAAGCCACTTACCTCGAACCGGCTCAATAATCAACCCGAGACCACGTTCTTGCCACGAGTACTCGACTCCAAATGGCCCAAATCTATTCAATTCAATTGCATAATGTAAATAACACTTCAAGTAACTAATTCTACAAAGAAATTCTAAGCTAATACGCGAAATTAGGTAAAATGACCAAAACGCCCCTCGGGCCCACATCTCGGAATCGGGTAAAATTTACATTTCCAGAAACCTCACGCTCTCACGAGTTCAGTCATACCAAAATCGGACCTCAAATGGTCCCCTAAATCATCACTCAAAAGTCTCTAATTAATCAAGCCCTAACCCCTAATTTACCACTGATTTTCCCTCAAATTTCATGTTTAAAAAGATAAAAATCACCTCAATAACGAGTTTAAGGATCAAGGACCTTACCCCAATGAATTCCTCTAGAAATCCCCTTGAAAAATGCTCCCCAAAGCCTCTTCCCGTTCAAAAATGGTGAAAGAATAGCTCAAAATCGTGAAGGCAACTATTTATATGTTCTGCCCAGCTAATCCGCTTCTGCGGTCATGGGACCGCACCTGCGGTCCCGCTTTTGCGGACAAACGGTCGCATCTGCAACAATCACTAACTCAGCCTGTTTCCCTACCTGCGACTCCCCATTCGCAGATGCGGTACCGCTTCTGCGGTAGTTCTCCCGCTTCTGCGGCTCCTGCTGGTTTCTCCCTGTTCCGCTTCTGTGATGAATCCACCGCTTCTGCGGCTCCGCACCTGCGGGACCCAACCGCAGGTGCGATTATGATAGGAAACCAGCAGCTAACTCCCAATTCCTCTGTCAACCTTCCGAAACCATCCCGAGGCCCCCGGGACCTCAACCAAAAACACAAACAAGTCTTATACCACTGTCGAAACTTATACCAATCCTTAAAACGCCTAAAGCACATCGAAACACCAATTTAACATTGGATTCAAGCCTAAGAACTTCAAAAACTCAAAATTTACGCTTTCGATCAAAAAGTCTATCAAACCTCGTCCGAATGACCTGAAATTTTGCACACACATCACATTCAACACTACGGAGCTACTCCAACTTCCGGAATTCCATTCCGACCCTCGGATCAAAATCTCACTATCGAACCGGAGACATCAAAAATCCAACTTTCGGCATTTCAAGCCTAAATTAGCTACGGACCTCCAAAATGCAATCCGATCATGCCCCTAAGCCCGGAATCAAACGGAGCTAACGGAACAATCGGGATTCCATTCTGAGGCCGTCTTCACACTGTTCCAACAACGGTCAAATTTCTAACACTTAATCTCTCATTTAGGGACTAAGTGTCCCAAAACTCTCCGAAACTCAAAACCGAACATCCCGGCAATTAAAAATAGCATAAATAAACACGGGGAAAGCAGTTAATAGGGGATCGGGGCGTAAATTCTTAAGACGACCGACCGGGTCGTCACATCCTCCCACACTTAAACATTTGTTCGTCCTCGAACGAGCATAGAGACATACCTGAAGTAGTGAAAAGATGAGGGTAACGGTTACGCATATCCTGCTCGGTCTCCCAGGTCGCCTCCTGACCGGCTGACCCCGACACTGAACCTTTACTAATGCAATGTTCTTTGACCTCAGCTTTCGAACCTGCCTGTCCAATATCGCCACTGGCTCCTCAACATAAGATAGATCCTTGTCCAACTGGACTGAACTGAAATCCAACACGTGCGACGGATCACCGTGATACCTCTGGAGCATCAAAACATGAAATACCGGATGAACCCCTGCCAAGCTGGGGGGTAAGGCAAGCTCATAAGCGACCTCCCCAATACGCCGCAATATCTCAAAATGGCCAATGAACCTCGGACTCAACTTCCCCTTCTTCCCAAATCTCATAATGCCCTTCATAGGCAAAACCCGAAGCAGAACCCGCTCTCTAACCATATAGGAAACATCACGAACCTTCCGGTCCGCGTAACTCTTCTGTCTGGACTGGGCTGTACGGAGTCTATCCTGAATCACCTTGACTTTCTCCAAAGAATCCTGAACCAAGTCTGTGCCCAATGATCTAGCCTCACCCGGCTCGAACCAACCCACCGGAGATCTACACCGCCTACCATATAAAGCCTCATACGGTGCCATCTGAATGCTGGACTGATAGCTGTTGTTGTAGGAAAACTCCGCCAATGGCAAGAACTGATCCCAAGACCCTCCAAACTCAATCACACACGCACGGAGCATATCCTCAAGAATCTGAATAGTGCGCTTGGACTGTCCGTCCGTCTGAGGGTGAAATGCTGTGCTCAACTCCACCCGAGTACCCAACTCATGCTGTACGGCTCTCCAGAATCGCGATGTGAACTAAGTACCTCTGTCTGAAATGATGGAAACTGGAATACCATGCAGACGAACAATCTCCCGGATATAAATCTCCGCCAACGCTCCGAAGAATAGGTAGTACACACAGGAACAAAATGCGCGGACTTGGTTAGCCGGTCCACAATAACCCAAATGGCATCGAACTTCCTCAAAGTCCGTGGGAGCCCAGATACAAAGTCCATGGTGATCCGCTCCCACTTCCACTCGGGAATCTCTATCTGCTGAAGCAATCCACCCGGCCTCTGGTGCTCGTACTTCACCTGCTGACAATTATGGCACCGAGCTACAAACCCAACTATGTATTTCTTCATCTGCCTCCATCAGTAGTGCTGTCTCAAATCCTGATACATCTTCGCGGCACCCGGATGAATGGAATACCGCGAACTATGGGCCTCCTCTAGAATCAACTCCTGAAGACCATCAACATTGGGTACACAAACTCGACCCTGCATCCTCAATACCCCGCCATCACCAATGGTCACATCTCGAGCATTGCCATGCAACACCTTGTCCTTGAGGACAAGCAAATGAGGGTCATCAAACTGACGCTCCCGCATACGATCAAACAAGGAAGACCGAGAGACCACGCAAGCTAGAACCCGACTAGGCTCCGAAAGGTCCAACCTCACAAACTGGCTGGCTAAGGCCTGAACATCCATCGCCATGGGCCTCTATGCTATTGGTAAATAAGCCAAACTCCCCAAACTCTCTGCCCGGCGGCTCAAAGCATTGACGACCCGTCCATATCCGATTCAACCCACCCGTTTGCCACCCCTAGTAGGGATAGGTTTCAGCTGGGTGTGGGGAGACATGTTGGAGGAAGGAATTATTCAGGTGAAAATTGTATTTATTCTTCTAATGTAGACTGGTTAGCAAGTGAAATCAATATTCAATATGACCAAACCAGATCTCAAATAGTGGACCATGGTTCTGTAAGAGTTTATTTAGTACTTCTAAATTAGTGGTAAAGTTTATTAAGTTTGTTAATTCATCATGTCAACTGAACTTGTCCTTTTATTATGCAACCCAAAANGATAATCAATACACATACGCATAGAACCATCCTTCTTCTTCACAAATAAGACAGGAGCACCCCAAGGTGATACACTGGGCCGAATGAAACCCTTATCAAGCGATTCCTGCAACTGCTCCTTCAACTCCTTCAACTCAGGAGGAGCCATACGGTACGGAGGAATAGAAATGGGCTGAGTGCCCGGCAACAGATCAATGCCAAAATCAATATCTCTATCGGGTGGCATGCCCGGAAGATCAGCTGGAAACACATCAGAGAAATCCCGTACTACTGGGACCGAATCAACAGAAGGGGTATCTATACTGACATCTCTCACATAAGCTAGATACGCGTCACACCCCTTCTCAACCATACGCTGAGCCTTAAGGAAAGAAACAACTCTACTGGGAGTGTGATCTAAAGCACCTCTCCACTCAATATGCGGTACACCTGGCATAACCAGCGTCACGGTTTTGGCGTGACAATCAAGAATAGCATAATGGGGCGACAACCAGTCCATGCCCAAGATAATATCAAAATCAACCATGCTGAGTAACAATAAATCGGCTCTGGTCTCAAAACCACTAAGAGCAACCAAACACGACCGATAAACGCGGTCCATAATAAGAGAATCTCCCACAGGAGTAGAAAA
>NW_017672508.1:167548-173744 GCF_001879085.1 Nicotiana attenuata
GGGTAACAACTGGTGCAGTGATCATAGCCTGAGAACTCTGCGGGGCGCGCTGTGGCTGAGAAGTCTGTGGAGGTGCAGCCCTCCCATGTCTAGGGCAATCCCTCACCACATGGCGGGTGTCACCACACTCAAAACAGGCTCTGGGAGGACGTGGCGGCTGTGACTGACTCGGGCCAGGCCTGCTGGACTGGCCACTGGAAGCACCCCGTGCAGGAGGCACACTAGATACTGGAGGTGCATAATAAGGCTCCTGAGGTCTGGGAGGAGCTGGAATACCACTGGCTACTGGAAGAGCTGAATGAACCGGGCGACTCATATAACCCCTACCATGACGACCTGCAGCTGGGGCACGGGCACCAGAATAATGGCCCGACTCTCGAGACCTCTTGGCCTCCCTCTCCTCTCTATCCCTAGCATGCATACCCTCAATCCTCCTAGCAATGCTCACCACCTGCTGATAAGAAATATCCATCTCCAACTCACGAGCCATGCTAGACCGGATGCTGGGAATAAGCCCCTCAATAAACCGGCGAACCTTCTCGCGAACCGTAAAAACCAAGGCTGGTGCATGTCTAGCCAAGTCGGTAAAACGGACAGCATACTGCGAAACAGTCATAGTACCCTGGCGCAAACGCTCAAACTCTCTGCGCCAAGCGTCCCTGAGACTCTGGGGGACATACTCCCTCGTGAACATATCTGAAAACTGAGCCAAAGTCAGGGAAGCTACCTCATCCGGACTGTCTAACTCATAAGCACGCCACCACTGATAGGCAGCTCCTCGAAGCTGGAAGGTAGTGAAGGAAATCCCGCTCGGTCCGGATATGCCCATAGTACGGAGGATACGGTAGCACCCCTCAAGAAACCCAAGGGCATCATCTGAGGCTAGCCCGCTAAATGTCGAAGGCTGATACTTCTTGAACCTCTCAAGCCTCTTCTGCTCCTCCTCTGAAACTACTGCCCTCTCCTCGGGCTGAGTTGGGGCTATCGGTTGTACATGAATAATCTCTGGGACCTGATCAACATGCACTCGCTGCTTAGGAGTGCGGGCGGTGGGAGTCTGTGCTCCTCCCCCGGCCTGGGATGTAGCTGCAGCAAGGGGAAGCAACCCTGCCTGAGCTAGAGTGGTGTACATAGTCATAAACTGCGCCAGAGTCTCCTGGACTGCTGGAGTAGTAGTAGCGGACGTATCAGGTGTCTGGACTCCGGCTGGTACTGCTGGTGGCACCTCGACGGCAGCTCGCACGGGTGCTCTGGCTGCACCACGAGCGCGTCCTCGGCCTCTACCCCGGCCCCCGCCTCTAACGGCTGCAGTAGGGGGCGCGGGTGCCTGATCATCTCGGGTAGCACGTGTCCTCACCATCTGTGAGAGAATAGAAGACAAAGTTTAGAATTGTGACATCAAAACCTCGCACGACAAGGAAATCAAATGAAGTGAAATTTTCCTAACAGTTACATAGCCTCTCGTAGATAAGTACAGACGTCTCCGTACCGATCAGCGAGACTAATAAACGGCTTGTGATTCATGACTCCTATGAACCTAGAGCTCTGATACCAACTTGTCACGACCCCGGTTCGCCCTCCGTGAACCATGTCGACGGCACCTAGTCCCTACGACTAGGTAAGCCTAATAATGCGGAAAAATAAACCAATTTGCGGAAGAAAACAGATAAAACCCGAAATGGTAAATAAAACAGTGTTTAATAGTGCCGCTCGGCATACACAATATCAACTCTCAAACACCAATACTTTTTCCAAAACCCGGAATCTCATGATCACAAGCCTTTGAATGTCTAGTAATATCTAACTCCAGAATATCAAACAAAGAAGGAAAAATACAGAAGGGCTAATACTTAAAGCAAGAGTAGAAAGGGACTCTTCGGTCTGCGGACGCGGCAGATATACCTTGGAGTCTCTACAACGCCTCGCCTCGAGCGTGATGAGTCTGAGTCGCGGTACCTGGATCTGCACATGAAAAACATGCGCAGGAAGGGCGTGAGTACACCACAGCGGTACTCAGTAAGTGCCAAGCCTAACCTCGGTCGGGTAGTGATGAGGAAGGTCAGGGCCCTACTGAGATAAAATAAAAATATAAGGTATGACAGAATGAGATAGGCAGTACAGTTGAAAACTAACAATAAGAATTCAATACAGGAAAATAAGCAGCTCAATAACTGAAACAGAGGCAAAAACAACACAAGGAAATACCACTTTTCACAAGGATAATAACCGGGGATCTCTCAGTATCCCAGGATCTCTTAGTACCCTCAATATATGTCAAGGATCTCTTGGTATCCCGAGGATCTCTCGGTTTCCTCAATATGTGTCAGGGATCTCTTGGTATCTCGATGATCTCTTGGTATCCTCAATATACGTGCTAGGGATCTCTCGGTATCCTGCACTTCAACTCAATCATGAATACGTACAGGGGGATCTCCCGGGATGCCGTCCCGTAGTCCCAAAGTAAAACACGCAGCAACAACACAAGGAATACTCAATTAAGCTCAATTTCGTGCCAAGTAAACATGTAATTCTAACATTAGGATACTTCACATAATGCAATTTGGGCAGTTTAACCAAGTAAGCAATTAAGTCAATTAAACATGCTTTTCTAAGCTAACAACAGGCTTGTATTGCAAGTAGTATAAAACAGGAAAAGGAACACAAATGAAATTACTTAAAGAAAACTGGATTTTTTTTAACAATTAGCTCGAGTACGCACTCGTCACCACACGTACAAGGCATTTCAATTATCAAATACACCAAATCCTAAGGGGAAGGTCCCCCACACAAGGTTAGGCAAGCCACTTACCTCGAACCGGCTCAATAATCAACCCGAGACCACGTTCTTGCCACGAGTACTCGACTCCAAATGGCCCAAATCTATTCAATTCAATTGCATAATGTAAATAACACTTCAAGTAACTAATTCTACAAAGAAATTCTAAGCTAATACACGAAATTAGGTAAAATGACCAAAACGCCTCTCGGTCCCACATCTCGGAATCGGGTAAAATTTACATTTCCAGAAACCTCACGCTCTCACGAGTTCAGTCATACCAAAAGTACTAAAATTGGACCTCAAATGGTCCCCCAAATTATCACTCAAAGGTCTCTAATTAATCAAGCCCTAACCCCTAATTTACCACTGATTTTCCCTCAAATTTCATGTTTAAAATGATAAAAATCACCTCAATAACGAGTTTAAGGATCAAGGACCTTACCCCAATGAATTCCTCTAGAAATCCCCTTGAAAAAGGCTCCCCAAAGCTTCTTTCCGTTCAAAAATGGTGAAAGAATAGCTCAAAATCGTGAAGGCAACTATTTATATGTTCTGCCCAGCTAATCCGCTTCTGCGGTCATGGGACCGCACCTGCGGTCCCGCTTTTCTGGACAAATGGTCGCATCTGCGACAATCACTAACTCAGCCTGTTTCCGCACCTGCGACTCCTTATTCGCAGATGCGGTACCGCTTCTGCGGTAGTTCTCCCGCTTCTGCGGCTCCTGCTGGTTTCTCCCCTTTCGGCTTCTGCGATGGATCCGCCGCTTCTGCGGCTCCGCACCTGCGGGACCCAACCGTAGGTGCAGTTATGACAGGAAACCAGCAGCTGAAGCTGCTCTATTAACTCCCAATTCCTCCGTCAACCTTCCGAAACCATCCCGAGGCCCCCGGGACCTCAACCAAAAACACAAACAAGTCTAATACCACTGTCCAAACTTATACCAATCCTTAAAACACCTAAAACAACATCGAAACACCAATTTAACATCGGATTCAAGCCTAAGAACTTCAAAAACTCAAAATTTACGCTTTCGATCAAAAAGTCTATCAAACCTCGTCCGAATGACCTGAAGGATCAAAATCTCACTATCGAACCGGAAACATCAAAAATCCAACTTTCGGCATTTCAAGCCTAAATTAGCTACGGACCTCCAAAATGCAATCCGATCATGCCCCTAAGCCTGGAATCACCCAACGGAGCTAACGGAACCATCGGAATTCCATTCCGAGGCCGTTTTTACATTGTTCCGACTACGGTCAAATTTCCAACACTTAAGCTCTCATTTAGGGACTAAGTGTCCCAAAACTCTCCGAAACTCAAAACCGAACATCCCGGCAATTAAAAATAGCAGAAATAAACATGGGGAAAGCAGTTAATAGGGGATCGGGGCGTAAATTCTTAAGACGACCGGCCGGGTCGTCACAAATACAATTTAAGAATATATATGGACTAGTCATGCACAACTCGGGTGGTAGATTATAAGGTGTAAGAAAAACATGCCAACATGAATATGGTGTCGCAGATGCAGAAAAAGGCGTGAAGCCATCCGCACACAGACCTAACCGAATGTTCCTTGGTTCACTAGCAAAATCTGGATATGTCCTATCAAAGTGCTTCCAAGCTTCTCCATCTGAAGGATGACACATAGGACCAGGTGATCTTCTATTTTCAAAGTGCCATCTCATATGAGGAGCAGAACTCATCGACGCATATAACCTCTTTAACCTAGGTATAAGAGATAAATAATGCATCGCCTTGATAGCGACCATTTTCCCGCTGGAAAGCCTCTTGAAACTAGGCTTTTTGCACAATTTACAACTGTCTAAAGTTGCATCATCTCAATAATATAACATGCAACCATCTTCACAACAATCAATTCTCATTGACGAAAGTTCTAACTTAGACTTGTGAAGATCCTAATTAGTATATATAATTTATCATGAAATATATCTGTTTGTAAATTGATTCATCGACTTATAACTTACTCAGATGCATCGTTGAATATTAAAAACAAAACGTCTCACCTATATCTATATATATATATAGATAAGGGTCGGGTTCTTTTAGGGATTGATAGACTTGTGAAGATCCTAATTAGTATATATAATTTATCATCAAATATATCTGTTTGTAAATTGATTCATCGACTTATAACTATGCATCGTTGAATATTAAAAACAAAACGTCTCTCTCTCTCTCTCTCTCTCTCTCTCTCTCTCTCTCTCTATATATATATATATATATATATATATATATATATATATATATATATATATATATATAACACGCTTCGTTGTACTACTTTAACTACATGTATAGCAAGTTATAGTATATGTTAGTGTATTCATCCCTTGTATTACAAAAGTGTTAACGGATTACATTTATATTATTTAGATAGTAAATATAAAAATGATTTAAATTTTGACCAATGTTGACCAAATAACCGACCAAAGTTGGTCGGTTACTTTCCAGATATTAAAAAAAGCGACCAAAGTTGGTCGGTAAATGTTTCCCCTGTATTAACCGACCAACTTTGGTCGGTAATTTTAAATAAGATTTCTTTATATTTTATAAAATATTTTAAATAATAATATAACTATTAAAATTTTTAACTGGGTCCCACATTACCGACCAAAGTTGGTCGGCAATGTAAAATTTTCTACACAATGCTGACCATCTGGGTCAACCTGTTGACCACTTTACCGACTAACTTTGGTCGGTAATTTATATAAAATATTTTTCTCCCCTTTACCGACCAACTTTTGTCGCTAATCTGGACATACCAACTTTGGTCGCAAAATTTTGGTCGCTAAATTCCGGATTTCTAGTAGTGTAGAAACGGATTTAACCTCTATACCATCAATAATCGAAACTAATAATTACCCACCATATAATGCACTTATCTCCACTTGCAGGTACTGGCTGAAGATGTTGGGGAATCCACCAATCCTACACAACTTCCGTGAAGGCAACAAGGTAGCACATGAACTAGCACAATATGGAGTCAAGCAAGCCAACGTCTACTATAGTCAGTTATATTCAGAGGTCCCAGACTACGTAAGGGATGTTGTGCAAGCTGACAAGGAGAGTATTAGTACTACTAGGACCAGTACCGCTAATGTTGTTGTGTTAACTAATTTGGCTATGCTTGGAAACTCTTTAATGTCTTCTTTTGGTTGTAACGATATTACTACTACCACGCCTACGTCTGCTCCCAATGAGAGGACCAGGCCATATAATCCTACTAGTTAATTGATAAATAAATTTTCTTCATTATCAAAAAAAAAAAAAAAGAGAAATTGCTTTTGTATTTCGATAAGTTGGAGTTGAGTTTTACTCATGTTGATACTTTTAATTTAGTTCACCTCTGCTAGGTAACTTCACCTTTTTTTAAAAATTTATATGAAAATAGAATA
>NW_017672508.1:173764-187039 GCF_001879085.1 Nicotiana attenuata
ATATATATATTAGAGAATCCAGATTTGTAAATATTAAATTGAATTTAGATTCAAAAAATAATATCAATGGTAATGATTCGAATAGCCGATACCAACTATGGTCCGCTAAAGAAAAGATTTGAGTTGTTATTGAAATTTCTTTGCTCGTATTTCCTTTTCAATCTATTGTATTTTCCAAACTTAAGATCTTACTTCTAAGTCGTGATTATTGAGTATTGACTAGGTCGCGCCGAACGAATGAGAATATGTTTTTTAATTTGTAGCTTCTAATTAAATACTACTATGTATAAGATATATTTGTAAAGGACTAATATACACAAACAAAGAGGAGAACAAAATACGTAGAGAGATTCTAATTAATGTGATTAATCATTAATTAATGAGCTGTTTGGTTTCTTCTTTTTGGTTAATTCCTCATTTGGAAGTCTTCTTGCATATATGCAACTAAAAATAAATATAAAGGGTTTTGAATTTTCTACTTTTTTGGGTAAAGGTTTGGATTTAGCAAACTACAAAGTTGTTACAGCAGTAATATCACAGATATGGCAACTAATCAGGTATTAAGTCTAATTTAAGAACAAATTAAGAGCCCGTTTGGACATACGAATTTTTTCACTTTTTTTCGAAAAATTTTTACTTTTTTTTTTTTCATAATCAGTGTTTGACCATAAAATTTTTAATTTTCACTTGAAGATGAATTTTGGAATTTTTCAAAAATTTGAAAAACTTCAAAAAGCTGTTTTCCAAAATTTTCACCACAACCCAAAATTATATTCATGTCCAAACACAACTCTAATTTTCAAATACCATTTTCACTTGAAATTTTTCTTTTCATTTTTTTTTATAGAATTTTACAATTCTTATGTTCAAACGCCCACTAAGTCACTCTATTTCAAGAATCCGTTTGAATACAAGTCAATATAGTTCTCTGTAATTTTGAAAAAATATAGCTATATTAACAAGTAACAACAATCGCAACTCAATTTCAAGCAATTTGAAGTCAAATATATGAATTTATACGGCACTTTCATTGAATTTAAGCTCAAAATTGTGAGGATTTATAAAAAAATTGACTAGTTTTACATCGGATTATAATTCCTTTTATTTATGTTAAAGTTTAGTAGATTAAATAATATATGCATTGGAAAAATGGAGATTTTCTTGTTATGAATCAAAAAAATTAAGGGGTTTGGAGTTCTACAATTCTTGGTAGGTTTGAATTTAGATGTGGGAACTAATTAGGTCTTAGATCAAATCATTCAACTTGTTTAAGAACAAAATGATTACCCTAATTTAAGATTCCCTTTGAATAAAAGTCAAACCCTTTGACTACACCCTTTTTTTCACCTAACATTATTGCATATTTTTTTGGTTTAAATATAAAAAATTCATTAATTCGAATAAATTTAAAATTTCGCTAAGTAGACCCACTAAGAAGATAAAATGTTCTCTATCTAATGTTTCTTCATTCTCAAAGCTCAAACTATGATAAATATGGTATTTCGGCGCTGGATTCGTCCGAAACTATTATTTTTTATACGAAAGATAAATTTTTAATGTGAAATTCATACAGATTTTTAATATAACCCTTATCTTTAAAATTATAATGAGATCAGTGTTAAAAACCTTAGAGGCTAAACCCGTAAAATTAAAATATTATATCCGTCTCAGCTACCCCACCCCTCAATGGTCACTCTTTATTTGTAATTCTAGAAGCCTATTTTGTAATTTTACATTTTTTTACGTTAATGAAATGGTATTTGTGTTGAATAAACGCAATGAAGTTAGTGAAAGCCTTGTCCTTTTCATTGTTTCCGAATATCAAATTATTCCCTTAATTTAAAGTGTGGGATTTGCTCGTATCAACTTTATTTATTTTTATCTTTGTACATAAAATTGAGACACTTACTATATATAATGACATAAAATATAGAGGTCAAACATATACTATATATTGGCTAATCTCGTAGAAGAATTTGTTGGAGTGTAATAGCTTGTTTGGATTGTCGTTACTTGCTGTTTCATAATGTATCATATTGTATTGTATTGTATTATTTAATGAATACAATAGTTGGATAGATTGTATCATTTGCTGTCGTTTCATGATGTCACGCACAAACAATATGAACTTGCAACATTACTAAGAAAAAATAGGATACAGAGTAGAATTATTGTATTAAAAAGTAGGGTAAAGGATAAAATATGTTTACTTAATAATAAGGAAGGACAAGATGAGAGAAAAAGGCAAGGTAACGACGCAACTATACCAAATCTGTCGTTCCATAAAGTGGCACTTTTTATCGTTACGTAACGACGGAGTTAACGATATGATATAATAAAATTTAAATAATAATTAAAATAAATATTGTATTTAAAGTAATAATACGATACAATACATTAGATAACAACCATCCAAACAAGCTGTAAAGGTAAGATGTTCAGAGAACAGAAAAAGAAAGAAAACAAATATAAACATGCCAACTACTTACATTTGGAAGACCATTTTATACTATATTGTATTACATTTTCTTTGTTGTTCAATCAATCCAAAATCAGCAGAATATTCATTCCATCCATAAAATAATTCTAATACATTTTTGTATGTCATTCTTAAATGATGAAAGTACACAAAAAGAATTTCATTTTTAAACATGCCAGCGACTAAACATTTTATTTTTTTTCTTTTGTCAATTATAAAACTAAAATAAATATACCGACTACTCAATTCTAAATAAGGCAAATTGTTAGGCACAATGGCTCCCATTTGACCATAAGTTTTGTTTACTTTTTTTCAAAAAATTTGAAAACATTGTTTGGTTATAAAAAGTGATATGTTTTTTGGTAATCTTTGAAGATGAATTTTTAAAGTTTTAAAAAGTGGTTTAGACTAGTTTTTAAAATTTTAAAAGTTTTCTACTCATAAAACTTCAATTTGTTTCCAAGTAAAATACATATCCAAACATAATTTAAGATTCCAAAAATTATTTTTCATTTTAAGCCAATTAATAACTATCCGATTCCAATAAAATTTAATGAGACAAATAAAATCTAAATCTTATACATTTCCAAGGACTGGTAGTACAAATCATGAGCTTCTAAGATTAGAATTTACAAAGCTGGTTTGACACAAATACATCATTTGTTCGAAATGTATATAAACAGACCTTTATAAATCTAAGGCTACAATGAACAAGAGGAAGCTACAATCGGAGCGCATGTACGTCTTCAATTCCAGCTCCCGTCTATCACAGCAACATCAGCATCCAACATCTGCACGCAAGGTGCAGACGTGTAGTATTAGTACAATCGACCCCGTGTACTCAATAAGTAACAAACGTAACCTTAGGTTGAAAGTAGTGACGAGCTAGAACCAAGGTCGGAGTCCAATACCAATAGCCAACAACAGTTCATAACAACATGATAAAAGTAATAAAAGAAGTAACTCAGAGATAAAATGCTCAGCTTGTTCACATTTCCAGAAAATAGGCTTGTTTTTCAAGTATATCAGTGAAAATTTAAATCTTTCTACCGAAATCGCCAAAAATATGAGTAAGTTTGAAAACTGTGATTTCTTCCAAAAATCCTTTTAACAATAAGTAAGATGTTTCCTTTTTCCAGATAGCAAGAGTAAGATGCATCTCGTGTCTATATGTCAATATGTATAAGAAGTCATGAATGACGTGATATCGTACAGCATGAGGTAAATGCATCTCTGTGCATATATGTCATGTGTACATGTCAATGCAATGTATCTCAGAGATGAACTCATGTACTCACACTCTCAGAGTACCTAATCTCTCTGTCTCACATTTTTCACTCATCATGCTAAATCACTCGATATACTCAGTCACTCAGTACTGTATATGGCCAATCCAGCCCAAGGAAAATCTATCCCGAATATATAAATAGCAACTGACAGTCAGTCATTCAGTACTGTACAAGGCTAATGCAGCCTGGGGAAGATCCATCTCCAAATATAAATGCATCAGACAAGATCCATGTCCATGGAATATCCATCCCTCAATATAAATCAATGGCGATCATTGGGGGTGTGTACAGACTTCGGAGGGGCTCCTTCAGCCCAAGCGCTATATCAAGCCAATCATGGCATAAATCAATGATACTCGTTGCGGCGTGCAACCCAATCCACATAAATACAGATAAGGCTCGTTGCGGCGTGCAACCCAATCCACATATATACAGATATCACTCACAGCTCAGGCCCTCGGCCTCACTCAATCATCAACCTCTCCAGCCTCTCGGGCTCAGAATGCTATGAAACTAGCCCAAAATGATGATATGATGTATCAATAAATAGCAACATAGACTGAGATATGATAAGAAATGAATGAACATGAATGAGTATGAAATTACAATTTAAACAAATAATTCAACAGCAATACAACCTCGGTGGGTCCCAACAGAACAAACATGTAGCCTAGACATGGTTTCTAACATGCATCACAACTCAATAGCTCTAGTACGTAGAGATTTCAAGGTTACAAATACGATCAGGTAACTACACAGTATCACAGAAATAACGGAGCCACGATTCACACGGTGTACGTCCACACACCCGTCACCTGCATGTGCATCACCTCAACATTAAAATACATAACACGTAATTCGGGGCTTCATACCCTCAGCATCAAGTTTAGAAGTGTTACTTACCTCGAACAAGTCAAATCCAATACCCAGCAAGCCAAACGATGTTCCAAAAATGACATCCCGCGCGTAACGACCTACGAACGACTCGAAACTAGCCAAAAGCAACTCAAATTCATCAAATAAAGCCAAAGGAAATAAATCCAATCGATAAAGGTCGAATCTTTAATCAAAATCCCAAAATCGACCAAAAAGTCAAACCCGGTCTCGCGCCTCGGAACCCAACAAAACTCACAAAATCCGTAACTTATTCAATAACGAGTCCGACCATACTAGTTTCACTCAACCCCGACTCCGAATCGATGTTCAACACTCAAAAATTCACTTTATGAAATTTTAGACAAAACCCCAAAATTTCACTTTGAAATCATCAATCAAATGCCAAAAACGAAGATGGATTCACGAAATATAATCAAAATCGAGTATAGACCACTTACCTCAATCCATATGGTGAAAATCACCTCCCAAAATTGTCCAAATTCGAGTTCCCCAACTCAAAATATGACCAAAAGAACAAATTTTCGATATTAATTATTTTTGTCCAGCTGTTTTTCCTCGTTTTGTATAATAAACGATCTCAAAACTTGCTTTTGATTTCTCCAATGCATTTCTTGTGAAATTTCAGTCAAGATAGGCTTTTGAATCACTCCATTTGACCTTATAATGGAGGAGATATGTTGGTTTCAATATTTGAAAATAGTGCAGATTTTTAAATACGAAGTCAGTGGCAATTTCGTAATAAATCTGAAAAATCTGGCAACCCAATTCTTAGTAAAATGACCATAAAATCCTCATACAATGCCCAAATTCGATGACTCTTTTTGCTATGGATCCGTAATTACGATACGGATCTAATGCTTCAATCAAATCAGAAATCGGAGCTCATTTGTTCAATGTGGTACCATTTATGCTTGAAGAAACGATGTCGAAACATAAGGAAAACGAGCGCAACACAACCCAAACCTATCTGAAACTCACCTGAGCCCCTCGGAACCCCGTGCGAACACACCAACAAGGTCCATAACATAACACGGACTTACTCGAGACCTCCAATTACGCATAACAACATCGAAACGACGAAACGCACCTCAAATCAAACTTGATGAACTTTCGACTTCCAAAAACTCGCGCCGAAACATATCAAATCAACTCCGAATGAACTCAAATTGCACGCAAGTCCTAATATGTCATATGGAGCTACTCGTATCTCCAAATTACCGAGCGAAGTACAAATGCTCTAACCAACCGATCAATACATTTTCTTAATATAAAGAATCCAAACTAATCCATCCAGGAAAAGGGAAAGAAATGACTACATCTAACATCCTAAGAAAGGAAAACAATGAAAAATAAAATATAACTATTACATGCCAAAATAATAACATTAAAAAAAATGCAAAAAGTAGACAAGTAAGAATACTAAAGTCTCATCATATTTTTCAGCTTCACTCGTAAAAGTTGAAAATATTAAAATACTCTCTTCCTATTCAAAATTTCTATTAGGAAGTAAATTTCATATTGTATTTAATCGATATGAGATTTTATATTGTTCGGGGAATCTCAGATATTATCGGAGTAAACAATCTAAACAAGGATGTTCTAGCTTTATTCAAGACTAATATCTTTTGTCACTAGATGAAGTGTAGAACGTATTTTTTTTTAAAAAAAAAATTATAGTAACGTTTTTTGAAAGTAAAGAATAACACCTACTGGATCGGGCAGGAGCCATACGCTATAGGAAGACAACATGCATAATAACTGAATAGACCCAATAACTGTTGGAAAAATATTAGATTAAGGAGAATAAGATTAGGTTGAGGCGTGTCAAGGATACTGTCCTTAGGGATATTTCGCCCATACCGTGATGAATAAAATTAGGCGTATCCCCCAGGATTCAACAAGCTCTTCTAGTATAACTAGGAGCAGAAACAACAAAGATTGAATAAAAGAAAACCCAGCACAAAAGAAAGGGGAAGAAAAGTTTTAACTTTGTTCACACTCTTTTTTCTTTTTTTTATCCTCCAAATTAACAAACATATACTTATATATGAAATCCAAAAAGGACACATCTGATTGTTGGCAAGAAAACGTTAGAAACCAAGGCCATTAAGGCTCTTAAATTGCCAATTGAGTTTTCAACAGTAACGTTCAAATTAACATTCAATATTCAAAATTATTTTGTCCCAATTGATTTCAAAATTAAACTAAGTTTCTGTTACAAATATATTTTAATAATTACTATAACAATGATTCATTAACATCATAGTAAGAAAATGAATCTAGACATAGTTTTGGAATATTTCTTTTTGAGTTATCAAATTATTTTTCTAACAACAACCATTGTTGCCCACGATGACGGACATGCAATCACAACTACCAATGGCGTTACTATAGTAGAGAACTCCATTGGGTCAACTGATCAGACGTTTTTTGGAAAAAACTTTATGTCATCATCATCATCAGTGTAATAGCCAACTATCTAGCGCTACTAATAGTTACGATGCACACCATGCATTCGCTCTCTGTAGTAACTCTTTATATAGTTTAATACAATATTATCTTTCGTACCAAAAAAAAAAAAAAAAAAAAGTATAACCATGGAAAACTTCTTGCATAAGATTACTGAAGGCTACCTTTGTTAATTAATTAATGCGAATGTAACTGAATAAAGGAAACCCATTGGGTTTATAATTTTTAAGTATTACACAGATTTAAGTGAAATCCATTAAAACATTCTAATATTTTCATTTTTATATAATCGACTAACACTATAAAAAGAGGGCTCCCTCAACAATTTATATACGTATGGTTAATTAATGCATTTTTTTTGGTTGCCCATTCGGTGTCCGGTACCCGCATTGGAGCCTGATTATATTCGGTTCGTGCTTTGTAGGGCCCCTTTCGGGGGGAAGCGCTCCTACCAAGGATTTTTCCATACCCAGGGCTCGAACTCGAGACCTCTGGTTAAGGGAAGAGTAGTCCCATCCACTGCACCACATCCTTTGGTGGTATGGTTAATTAATGCAAATGTAACTGAATCAATGAAATTTCAAAAATAAATAAGAAAAAACAACCACCTAATTTTATCACTTTATACATCATTTAATCACAAAATATGGCAAGGGTTTGTGGCTTCTCCGCCATGGTGGCGGTGGTGATTATTAGCGGGGCGGTGGTGCTCGGCCGTATCCGTTGCCACGGCAGCCCCGTCCCACCGCTCAACCACCACCGTTGAATGCCATGCTACTTTGGTTAAACTTCTCGTTCGATTGCCACAGTTTAAGGAGAAATCTAACTTAATTTTGGCGAATAGCATACGTATTTTTGACACGTGTGTAGATAACGTCATGAAATTAATCCTTAATCAAAAGTTAATTAAGCTTTTTCTTTTCTCTTCGTGTCTATCTTTTCTTCTTCTAAGTAACTTATCCATTATCAGCACAAGTGAAGGAACGTTGGCCGATTGAGAAAGCTTTATTATACGAATGTTTCTCTCTACAGTAGTTCTTTTAAGGCTAGATTTTAGTCATTTAATGTGTTAGTTTATATTAGATTTTGATTCCTCAATTGTTTTTTTTTTTTTTTTTGAAGAAGATGGTGTTACATAGTAGGTAGGGGTATTCATGGACCGGGTTAGTTCGATTTTTATCAAAATCAAACCAAACCAAGCCAACTATATCGATTTGGATTGATTCAGTTTTGTCGAGGTTTTCGGGTTTTTTGTTACTTAAATATTATTTCAATCTTACTTTGTTAAATTTTTTATAAGTAAATATATATTTAATAAAAATTTAAAAACTTGACAAACATATTATCTATTAAAATATTCTTATGGGAGAATTTTTATTTTTTTAAAGTAATATATGTTTAATAAAATTTAAAACTTGACAANCTATTTGGATGAACTGTACCTGAGGGGGCTCCCAGCCGGTCGTCCTCGACCCTGATTTTCGATTGATAACGATTATGCACATATGCCCAAGTTATAGCTGGATACTCGATCAAATTTTGCTTCAATTGTCGTGATGGATCGAACTCCGCTCGTTCAACCCCTGAGTAAAGGCTTGAACGACCCAATCATCTGTGACAGGTGGTAATTTCATTCGCTCCATTTGAAATCGGGATACGAACTCCCTTAGCATTTCAGCACCCCTTTGTCTTATCTTAAAAACGTCTGATTCCTCGTTGCTCGGAGGCAGAGTCATCGGAGTTTAGCAAGGTAGCTGCCCTCTCGATTTCATTGGACTGTATTTAATACATTTTTGACTCTAGTTGTGTTCGAACCTTAGTAGGTTCTCATGACTAGTGACACCCCGGTATCGGGCTGTGTTGGTTTTATTTCCGCAACTTATACTGTTATTTTGGGATTTTATTCCTATTAAAGACTTGAGTTTTATTATTTTAACTGCTTAAAGTGAATTGAAAGTGTGTCGGCTGGCCTTGTCTTCACGAGAGGCGCCATCACGATCGTGTTTGGGTTTAGGGTCGTGACATAAATATTGTGAGTATTTCAATAACATACAGATTTTATAATCTAAACTTCTTTGTCGATGTAATTTAAAAGGTGCAGAATTAAGTGTCACATTTTTCAAGTCAAATAGCTGAGATCATATGCGAGGAAAATGTAAGTACCTTTTTGTTAATTTAAATAAAAGCAATGTCCACTTAAATATGTGAAATATACCGTACGATGCGCATGCAAGGGTGGCCTTTTTGTTTATTTCTAAGTTTTAACTAGGTTATTAAATTGTTTTGAGAATGACCAAACTTTGTAGGGTTAATAATAAAGACTGTCACTATCTTATTATTAAGAACTTCAAATACTCTTTACCCAGATGGGAAATTACCCAGTTTCATTAAATATTTTCTCTGTCCCAATTTACGTAATGTATTTTTTTAGTTTGTCCCAGAAAAATAATACCGTATCTTTTTATAATCAGAAATAATTTAATTTTAAACATTCACTTTTACCCTTATTAAGATGATTTTTACCCTACAAATAGTTATGATTTGCTTTGACCAAAAGAATTAAAAAAAAAAAAACTTCTTTCTTTGTTAAACTCTGTGCTAGTCAGGCTGTTTCACTGTAATTAAACAAGTTGAGAGCTTTCTGTGTACTTAACCCGATTTTATAAATCTCAATTGTGTAAGAAATTGAAATACTCTTACCTCTCAACATTCCTATTTGTAGGAAATACATGGGAAAAATAATGACATTTGATTCAAGAGATATGGAGTTATAAATGTTAGAATTATCTATTAATTCTTGTAGGATATAATCAACTGCAATTTTATTTTAATAAAAAATGTACGGATGCTCAATATATATGGTATTGAAAATGTGAACTTGCAGACGACAATGTGAATCTGCTGTCACTGAAAATCAAAAAGTAAAACAAACACACTCTTTCTTATTGTGTGTATCTGACAAATGAGAGCAAAAGTTCGATATAATTTAAGTATTTATTTATTTTGTGTATAAAGCCATAAACATGCATAAGATGTGTGGAACATAACATATAATAAAGTAAAATACGCCGTGACTTAAGGTTTGTAGTAGTATATCTAAAGGTAAAAAAATATATCTTTCTTAATATACATCTCACTTCCCTTTTATTACTATATAAAGTTAAGAGTATAAGTTTTATGTTCTGACTAGGGGTGTACATGGACCAGGTTGGTTCGGTTTTATTAAAATCAAACCAAACCAACTATATCAGTTTGGATTGGTTCGGTTTTGACGGATTTTTCGGGTTTTTCGAGTTTTTGTTACTTAAATATTATTTCGATCTTACTTTGTTAAATTTTTTATAAGTAAATATATATTTAATAAAAATTTAAAAACTTGACAAACATATTATCTATTAAAATATTCTTATGGGAGAATTTTTTATTTTTTTTAAAGTAAATATATGTTTAATAAAAATTTAAAAACTTGACAAACATATTATCTATTAAAATATTCTTATGGGAGAATTTTCTTAGCAACACATGGTAGTTATTTTTTTAGTCATTTGACAATAATTTTTCTTTGATGTACACTTTCAAGGTTAACCGAATTTAGTAATTAAAGATAAAAATTAATATGATACCTAAATAATAATCACCACTTCAAATTCGATAAACATATAAGAATTTGATAGATCTTGACATATGAAATGGAAGAACAAAGAGATTGATGCATTTCAGTAACACTTAATAAGAAAGTGATCATACAACCTATAAAGAAAATAATCGCGGGGCGAGAACAACATTAGCTTACCTGTCAACGCGGCGGAAGAATTATTGAACTTACCACCAAAAGAATTGCCCCAAGTCGAACTTTGAATCTCTTGGAAAACAAAGTTTAGTTTCACAAACTAAATGTCTTTCTTCTTGTGTGTTTTGCAAAAAGAAGAAGAGAAATCTTCACTGTTAAGGAAAAAGAAAATTGACGAAAAAGGAAGAGCAAATCCACTCTTTCTGTTCGTTTGTGCCCACTTTAATAGGAAGACCAAATAAGTTATTATAGAGAAAGAATTAACTACTATGGGAAAAACTGCTCTCAACTACACCCAAACGTGTAGTAACTTCTCCAAAGATTTTATTCTCAAACTCTATCTCTTCCCAAATGGGTTGGTTCAGCCCATATAGAGCGACCCGGTATCCGAATTTAATACCCTACATCTCTCACTTCGCTCATGATGGGCTGGAACTCAAACCAGTATCATGAATAAATAACACACTTAATTCATACAGACAAGTAGTTCGTGCGACCTGCGAGCATCAAGAGCTATAATATGACCATTAAGGTTGTTTAACAGCTCTATGTAGAAATCCAATCACATGCGGAAGGGATTTACTACTAACATGAGGATCTTATTACTCGCAATACCGCAGACATCATTTGTCTCATGACCCAAACCGGATGGGCCGCGACGAGCACCCGGTGCCTTACTCAACCGAGTACCAACATAACATATCTTTCTTATCATACTATCATGGTAAATGAGCTAGAAAACTTGTCATGAGATAACAAGAATGAAACATTGAGGAATACTCAACATATGACGACCCACCATGATATGCAAACTTATACATGTGACATACAGGCCTATAAGGCCGACATGACCATTTTTAAACTCAAAACATAAGCCGAAAAGGCCATACAAGTATCCATACACCTGACATCTGTCTACAAGCCTCTAAGAGTACCTAATATCATAAAGGTCGGGACAAGGCCCCGCCATACCAATCAATACATATCCAAAGCATACTGACCAAATAGGCAACTCCGAAGCAAGTGGAGTGCACCAACACCTTCCGCTGAACTGATAGCCTACTTGGAGAAATGTCAACCTGTCTATCGGGACCTGCGGGCATGAAACGCAGCGTCCCCATGCAAAAGGGACATCAGTACGAATAAAGCCGAGTATGTAAGGCAGGAAAATATAAATAAGAACAATAATGTAAAGAGAGATAGAGGAGATACAACCTGTAACATCTGAGTGCCTCTGGGGGCTACTGACATAAAATGCATAATACATATATATACATAAACTTTTTAAAAAAACATACGCCTCTGTGGGCATCATCATCATCATATCGTACCCGGCCTCAAAGAGGACTCGGTAAAAACGTACCCGGCCATCATAAGGCTCGGTAGAATCGTACCCGGCCACGTGGAGCTCGGTAAATCCAACTGATCAGTGGTTGCACAATAGGTGCCATACCTGGCCGACTATAGCGCGGCTCGGTAGAGTAAAATAGATACATATATAATGCATGCTGGACTCATGGAGTCACGTTCTAAACCTTTTGGAGTGACATAAGGTCATTGCACCATCGATTAACATTATGGACATCATACCATCAATATGAACTTCACTAAGACTCAAGGATCATAAATACTTTCTTGGAATAACTTTGTAAGGAAAGAAAAACATGGACAACCTTAGTTGCTAGGAGTAGATTCATTATGAAATAGCGTATCGTTTACGTTCGTTTCACGATAGATCATGCCAAAAGAATGAAGGAAGAGCCTTAACATACCTTGTATATTCTTCCCAACATCAAGCTATCCAATTTCACGGCTCCTTAGTCTACAATAAGAGAAATCACACTCTCGTTACCGTTTAAGCGTCGTAACTATTATGTATCGACCACAATCTATTTTACAATGAAATGGACAGCACCTCCCCTATATATATGACTTCACACTAGTCAAAACAATCACAAACAGCCAACATACCCCTATCACTTCATACACAACACGACAACCATAAGAGTGTCAAATAATCCGAAAATGTTACGATGAACGACCAACAAACAACCTTGCCATTATGTGGTGTTTCTCCACACCCTTCCTCCTCTCAACTCCATAAAAACAATAGTAAAAGAGACAACCCAATACCAACACGAAACAGCCCAAAAATAGTCCCACAAGTTCATCAACTCAAACATAATTTTTCGGTTTACTTAAACACGTTTCGACTTGTCTTTTCTTTCAAATTGAGAAATACAACCAAAAGTACATCATTACACCTCTTATCCAATAAACCAGCCATGAATTTAACTTAAAAATAAGTTCACAACCAGCCAACTATTGCACAAGATCAAACAACATATCAT
>NW_017672509.1:0-28658 GCF_001879085.1 Nicotiana attenuata
ATTAGGAGTACTAGAGCTGAGTTGCGACGATCTACCTATAGATGTTTTACCTATTCATCTTTGGCGTCTTTTCACATCATCGATTACCCTTACTCACCTTGCGGTTATCCTTCTGTACCAAGCATAACAAAATTCCTTACTCACGAAGGTGACACTTAGTATAACTAGCTCATACAGTTCCTTAAGCTGAACTTTGCTCACATTGTTGCTTTAGGGAAGCGTCTTCCTGAATGACCATTCTCTAAATTCCTCATGAATCTTCTTCTATAGTCCATTCTATCATCGCCGGAACAAAATCTTAAATTCTTATGATGCCGACTATTATCAATCACTCAGTCCATAATACATGTTTAGTTTATCTTGTTCACCAATCCATACTGGTTCTGTTACTCTGGGCCTAACTTTTCCTTTTGGTAATCGCGTTAGAGTTGCGAACTTATTTCTCGAAATGAGGACATGACTGTATGGCCTATACTCTTTTGTTGTCCTAAGGCCCGTCACCTCTCGTCTCTTCCTTCACTTGACTATAGATTTTGTAATACTATCATCTTTTGATCTATCGTTCTTGCTCTATTAGGGACGCGAGGCACACTAATGTAATATTTATCCCTGATCATGCTAGCGTTCACATCTAATTGTAATATTCTAGAGTGCACCATCTGGGTGTCTCACAAGAAGATCTATTAGGAAATTTGCAATATCCTTTGGAAATGTCAACTAACACAAACTATCCATTCACCATTTTTTGTTACTCTAACCCCAGCGGGATCCTGATGTTCCTTCCTTTTCTTAAACTACACCTGTTAGCCCCCATAGGGCATAACTGAGATGGGTACGGCCAATTGTACATACCTCTGTTACTGTTGAATATAACTCAAAAAGCTTATATTCCTCTGCCCGATTTATAAACGTTGTTAACCTTCACTAACTGGGCGCCTCGTACTCTTCTTCATCTTGTTTCTTTTGCTTGTTGAAAGTTGTATTTATCTTCTGAATCTCTCATTGTCTTTCACCATAAAGGTGGATAGGTATTCTTGCTTCAAGGCTCCTTATCAAGAGGCTCAAACCTTTCAGTACACACATGATCTGCTGAAAACCTCACATTTACTTATCATAAGCATGATGCAAAGTCGAGAGATCGAAACCCCCAGCGTGAATCTCTTCGAGGGTTTCCCTCCGTGATTTACACTGAGCATACTCATTACTCCTGCTCTCCTGATCGGAAGCACCTCTCAACTTTGCTCGATCATCAACAACGTCTTCTATATAAACGGCCACATTCTTGTCGGCCTTAGCCTGAATCTCTTCGACCCCAGTTCGGGCGTCCACATCCTCGGCCTTCATCTCCAAAAGCTCGGACTTGAGCCTTGCAGTCCTGCTCATTTGGACCAAGCTGCTTTCACGGGAGTTCCGGAGATGTACCTCGAAGGCAAAAACCTTGGCCAAAGCATTCTTCTCGGCCGCAATATGGGCATCTATCCGAGCCATTAGCTCGTCACACTCATGTGTAGCCTGGCCAACCCTGCCCCAAAGGCGTTCCCGATCCTCTTTCTTTCTCTGCAACTGAGGTATCAAAATATTAATCTCTGAGGATAGAAAAGGAGCATGCACTCCCTCAGAACAAGGGTTACCTATTTCTCAAGGTGACTCTCGTAGTTCAGGCTTCGATTTGCCTTGTACCGAAGGTGCCTCAATTATTTTCCCCTTTCATCACAAAGGAGCCTGAGGGACTTTTCCCTGTCCAAGGCTTTCCTTAACCGGGCTTCACAGCGAAGCAGCTCGGACTTAAGCTTATCGAAGGCCTATGAAAAAGAATCTCAATAACAAAAAAAATAAAAAAGTGCAAAACTGAAAAGCCAAAACAGTTGATCAAAACCCACTACATAGTTGAGCTTCTGAGCCTCCTCAAAGGTCAAGCACACATCTACTGGCCTGGTCTCATCGACCCTAGTGGATCCAATCCCGATGGGAATATGATCACTCGACACCCCGCCTGGCTTAGGCGGCCCCGGGCCTCGAACATCCCTCGAAGTACCTTCGACAGGAGATGAGGACAACGACAGAACACCTATATCCCTTAAAGTACCTTCGACGGGAACGGAAGGCGGCAAAAAAGGGGGAACCATTTTTTCGAGGCGGGAAGCCTCGGGTGCTATAGTCTCGACTGATGCATCCTCTTTATGCCTCCGGGCAGGGCTTGTGTCGCTAAGGACACCCTCGTCCTTCGAAGGTCTTTTCCGTTGGTTATTATTGCTCCGCCCCGAAATTGATGACCTTTCCTCCTCTCCGAGAGAGCACGATCTCGCCTCAGGGAATACTTCAATACCTGCGATGGCGGAGTTATTACACACGGAAGATGGTACACCCTAAAGAAAGCAAACCACATAGCACGTACCATGGTGCTTTGCCTCCCATCTATCCTCCGACAGGCCTTGCCACTTGCGCCCGTCGAAGGTCGCGTGAGCTGCAAGCTTCAGGGCCCAGTCCGCCAAGTCTGGGACCCGTACGGCATCCATGGGATTGCTGCAAAAAAAGAAAAAGAAATAATCTTCACAGAGTCCGTCTCCATCATGAACAAAAACAAAGACACAAGTGTACCACTTACGTGTGATATTGCATTTCTCAGGAAACGACATGAACTCCATAGGGATAACATCGACAGTCCTTACTCGGACGAATCGATTCATCCACCCTCGATCCCCACCTTCTTCATCATCAATAAAAAAGGACCTGGTGGATCGGCATCGCAAAGCTATCAGGCCTCGGCAATGAAATGGTCGGTACAGTTTGATGAGATAGCTAAGGATGAACTCGAGCCCGGCTTCTTCCGTAAAAAACCTCATCATCAGCACTGTCCTCCATAACAACGGGTGAACCTGTGCTAGGGTAGCCCGATATCTTCAACAGAAGTCAAGCACGACCCTATCGAGAGGGCCCAACATGAAAGGGTATGTGTATATGCGTAAAAAACCCCTCTGCATGAGCCATGATGTTCTCTTCCGGGGATGATACCTGCAACACCACCTTGTCTCCCCATCCGCAATCTCTCCTCACTGCCTCAAGGTGTCCCTCTCCTATTGATGAAGTGAATCTCGATGCATGACCCCAATGGCCCTCGACATTGGGGTGTCTCTGAAGAAAGGTCCCTCCTCGAGACAAAGCATCTTGAGTTCGTCTCGCCAGACGCCGGCGGTGTAGCACCGATAGAGCGAGAAGCAGAGGCGGAACCCTCCTCATCCTGGTGAATGGATCTGGGCGTAGAAGCCATGGAAGAAAAATGAAAACTCAAGCAAAAACTTTGAATGATGGAAAGACTGGCGCAAGGAGGAAGAACTTTATGAAAATGGATAACGGTTCAAAATAGTATAATCCTCAAAAAAGAAGGAAATAAACTCAATTATACTGCAAGCGACGACTACCTGCCTACCCTAAAAAGCTAATTAATTCTGGCTAGGCCGTCGTCACTTTCGGGGCAATGTACTGGCAGGATTGTCTGGATCATCCCATAACCGTGCCGTATGATTAACACTATAGTACAATATCCATAGAATCAAAGGCTCGCGCACTAACCTAGCCTCGAGATGGTGCACGAATCTCGAGGATCTCTATCAAAGTGAAGAAAGGCTCTAGGGAGCCATCAATATCGCCCTAAGCCTCGAGATGGTGCCCGATCTCGAGGATCTCTGTCAAAGTGAAGAAAGGCTCTAGGGAGCCATCAATATCGCCCTAAGCCTCGAGATGGTGCCCGATCTCGAGGATCTCTGTCAAAATGAAGAAAGGCTCTAGGGAGCCATCAATATTGCTCTAAGCCTCGAGATGGTGCCCGATCTCGAGGATCTCTGTCAAAACAAAAGATAAGCTCTAGGGAGCTATTCATGTAAAACCTAACCTCGAGGTGGTACCCTATCTCGGTGATTTCTACTATTAAAAGTACGGGTTACTCACCCGATTCTTTAGCCCTCGAGCTACCCAAGCCCGAGCCAGTTTTCATTCAAGAATTACTATTAAAGCCTTAGGGCTATTTTCACCTTCAAATCAAGTTAAGCGCTATTTTGGTTACTTTAGTCCGGGGGCCGTCCGGTTCCAGGCATACCCTCATCCGAGGTCTATCCATAACGCCTTAAGGCTATCTTCACTCTAAGTTCGAATCAAGTTTTTAGGCCGCCCGAGCTCGAGCAAACTCTCACTCAAGGATTGTACATGAAAGTCCAATGGCTATATTTCTCAGATGTTCGAGCAAATTATCCCTCGAGGACCGTTTACAAGTTTTAAAAGGGCTATGTTTTGTTCTAATCATCGGGGCCACATTCTCACTCAATTTTAAGTCGCCGGCCTAAGTTTGTATCAAGTCAACACGGACTTAGCCCGAGGAATGGCAAAGGGTCTCAGAGAAAATCATGCTAACCAATCAAGAACCGAGGAGGTTCCTATGCCAGGGACCGGTATCCGGGCCGATCGGTAAAGTTACATGCTCAGATTCTTCACAAACACAAATAAAGGGAAATCCGGCACAAATTAGAGACAAATTGAAGAAACATTTTATATAAATAAAAGATGATTACAAAAGCCCTGAAGGGTCCTTACACATGATTACAAAAGCCCACGAAGGGTCTTGACAACAGCAATAGAAGGGCATAAAAAAAATAAAGTCTGAACTACTCTCGATAGTACATCTTCAGGAGCAACTTCTGCGAGAACCATTCCATCGAGGACCCCATCTCGACCTTCCAAACGACGTCTTCGAGAATCTCCTTCGAAGCAAAAAAAGATGAAGAAACAAAAAATGATGAAGAAGCAAAACAGGATGAAGAAGGGGTCATATCTCGCCAAAGAGCAAAAGCTTTTAGCAAGCTGAGAAAATTGTAGCTTGATAGAAGACTTGGCGAGCTTAGGCCTTACCAGCACAGCTACGTTGAGTCCACTTCATGGAAAATTGTGCCGTGTAGGTTAGTAGCTGGTAGTGTCGCTTCACTCCACGGAAAGCAAAAGGGGTGAAGCGCCACACCTAGCCAAAGTAGGGAGGTGAGCAGATGTGTAAAGTTCGAACATCCTCCGGAGCAGCAGTGTAAAGTTCGAATATCTTCTTGAGTAGGAAGAAATTCGGCGCCCCTCCTTCATCGTCTCGAGCCAACGACGATAGGAGTAACAACAACAGCAATAATAATAACAAACTAGTGCGATCCCACTCAGTATGGAAAAGCTCTGAGAAAGAGCCATAACACAACTGGCAAGAACTATGTCGTTTGACCTTGCGGCCACGGGCTTTTAACATGGGAAATAAAGTTGGATGAGGACGATGAGAAGAAATGGGTTAAAGGCTGTTGAAAATGACTGAATGAAGTTTTGATTCAAGAAAGCTTCCATTTGTAGAAACGAGATAGCGTAGCCAACAGTGCAATCAATGCCTTTGGGAAACGTATCGACAGGCGCAATCAATGCTTTTTGGGGAGACCGATCGGCGGCGATATTATCACCTTGAGAAGATAAACCGGCGTTGCATTGAATGCTTCTAGAAAAGATGTACCAATTGGTCGTCTCAGTTATCATAAAAAACTTACGTCTTAAGCATGACGTCATCACAAGAGGCACAAAGAGATTGGTGTCAAAACTATTTCTTATCGTTTTAATCTAAGAAACGCGGGGACTGTCTGAATACGGTGAAAATCGAAAGGTCCGAATTTGTGATCACTAAAGCATCTCGTGAAGACCGTCCTAGAAGGCTCGAGGTTGGGTTCGGGGTTTAAACCCCGAGGGTTACTAATGTTCGACCTCGAGACAGTGCAAATCGATGATTATCATGAGAAAGCGGGAAGTTCCCAAGGCGTATGATCTAAAGCTGACAAAACTTGCCAGGGAAACACTAGTCTATGCCAGACTAGTAAATAGTTGTGCCATCTATATTTCTTTGTAATAATTGCTCATGTACTATCTTTGGATTTCCCTCCATATATAAAGGGTATCCTTGTCATTTTGTAACAAGAAAAACAATATACGATATACAACATTACTCACAACATTCAATAGAAGTACATTCTCTGCTCTCTATCTCAAACACATTCTCTTGGTTTCACTACATACATTTATTGCTCCCATTTATTGTGTTTTATTAGTTGTTCTTCATTTATTTTTCGTTATTGGTCATAAAGAGCCTTCATCAGAGCTCTCAAAGCTGTTTGTCCCTCATCGACTGCCCATTGGCATCGAGTTCGGCCTCGAGGCCCCTTATAACCAGGCTCGATGTTCCGATTCTCAGCCGCTCGGTTTGCTTAAACATATTATTTCAAAGTTGTTATCCTATTTTCTAATCTCACACTTAGACACTACTTCCTAACAACTAGCATAAAAACAGATCACGTATTTTTAGAACCATAAAATCAAATCTAATTATAATTAACATTTTCAAGGTAAACAGTGTTGATGATAAGGTTCTTTACAGATAAAGCCGGGCTCGAGTTCACCCTCAGCCATCTCATTAGATTGTATCGGCCCTTGCATTACCGAGGCCTGATCATTCTACGATGTTGATCCATCCGGCCTTTTGTTGACACTAATGAAGAAGATGGCGACCGAGGGTGGATGAGTCGATTTGTCCGAGTGCGGACTATTGACATTATCCCCGTAGAGTTCCTGCCATTCCCTGAGAAATGGAATTTCATACGTAAGTGGTACACTTGTGCTTTTGTCAATCTTTGTTCATACTGGAGGCAGACTCCGTAATGATGTTTTCTTTCCCTCTCCGCAGCAAACGCATGGTTGCCATACAAGGTCCCCGATCTGGCAGATTGGACTCGGAAACTGGCAGCTTGCTCGACCTACAATGAGCGTAAGTGGCAAGATTTGTCGAAGGGTAGATGGGAGGCAAAACACCACGGTGAGTACCATATGGTTCTTTTCTTTAAGGAATATTTCCTCCTGTGTTTCCTCACTTCTTTACTGCAGGCGTTGGAGATTTTTCCAAGGTGAGACCGTGCTCCCTCGGAGAGGAGGGAGGATCATCGGCTTCAGGATCAAAGAGCGGTAACAAGCATAAGGAATCCTCGGCGGGCGAGGAGATTTGTAGTGAGGCAGGGTCCGCCGGGAGGCGAAAAGGAGATGCAACCATTAAGGTGGATCATGTACCTATCAGTCGCCGTGTAAAAATTGGTGCAACAGAAGGGAGCGGCCCCACATCGATGGCTCGAGCCGAGAGGCCTCCCGGGGCAGCTGAGCCTGCAATACCCGTGATTTCTGGTCTCGGAGGAGTGGCTCCTCTTTGGCCACCATCTTCTTCTCCCGTCGAAGGTACATCGTGGGATGCACATGTTCTGCTGCCGTCGTCTTCTCCCGTCAAAGGTACTTCAAGGGGTGCAGATGTTCTGCCACCGTCGTCTTCTCCGGTTGAAGGTACTTCGAGGGATGCAGATGTTATGCCGCCGTCCTCTTCTCCCATCGAAGGTACTTCGAGGGATGTTCGAGGCCAGGGGCTGCCAAAATCAAGCGGGGTCTCGAGCGATCATATCCTCGTCGAGAGCGGTTCGACTGGGGCCGATGAGATCAGGCCAGTAGATGTACGCTCAACTTTTGAGAAGGCTCAGCGGCTCTGTTCTGTGGTGAGTTCTGGTTGACTTTGTTTGTTTTTCGGTTATGCATTTTCATTTTCTCACTGAGCTTCTTTTTCATAGGCCTTTGACAAGCTCAAGTCATAGCTGCTCCGCCATGAAGCCCGGTTGAGGAAAGCCTTGGACGGGGAGAAATCCCTCAGGCTTCTTTGTAATAAAGGCAAAGGAGTTGATATATCTACGGTACGAGACGAGTCTAACCCTGAACTATGAAGACTACTTCAAGAGACACGTAACCTTTGTTTTTAGGGGATGCACATTTTCTCTTCTATCCTCGGAGATTAATATTTTGTTGTTTCAGTTGTAGAGTAAGGCGGAGGACCTGGAATGCCTTTGGAGCGAAGTTGGTCAGGCCAAGTATGAGTGTAATGAGCTGAAGGCTCAGATAGAAGCCCAAGTTGCAACCAAGAAGAATGCTTTGGCCAAGGTTTCTGCCCTCGAGGTACAACTCCAGTATGCTCGTGAAAACAACTCGGTCCGTACGAGCAGGATTGTAAGGCTAGAGTCTAACCTTTTGAAGATGAAGGCCGAGGTCGTGGATGCCCGGGCTGAAGCTGAAGAGATTCGAGCCAAGGCAGATAAGAAAGTGGTCGTCTATTTAAAAGACGCTATCGATACTCGAGCTGAGTTTAGGGGGGCTTCCGATCGGGAGAGCAGAAGTAATGAATATGCCTGGTGCAGATCCCGGAGGGAAACCCTCGAGGAGATCCACGCAAGGGGCTTCGATGTCTCGGAAGATATAGAGCAGGCCAAAGCGGATTAACACGACGACAAGTTCCTCGTATCCGATGCCGAAGATAATGAGGAAGAGGCCGATTGAGCCATAGTCCCCGAGGGGAAAGTAGACTAGGCTTTTCCTTCCTAATTACGCGTACTATGCTCCTAGAGAATACTGTAAATGAAGCCTTGTATTATTTCACATATACATAAAAAAGAAGCCTTTTGATTTTCCTCCTTTATGAATTTCTCGTTGCTTGTGTATGCCTTTCTTTTTTTTTGAATTTTGACGCTTGTCAATGATTAGCCAGATGAATTGGACTTCGAGGGAAAACCCTTAGGTTTACAAATCGGCCCTGGGGCTCGTTGGGGTGGCCCGTAGGCTCTTACGCATTTGCCCTTAGACACTTTTTAGTTAGCCATTTTGGGCTCAGTCTTCAGGTCGGGTTTCGACTCGAGCTCATCAACCCTTAAGTTTTTGAATTTTAAGTTGGCTCTTAGGCGTTTACGCGTTGGGTCGGTACGATCTCTAATATAGGCCGGCGCTTGGGCTCTTACACCTTGGGTCGGTATGACCTCTAATATGGGCTGGCGCTTGGGCTCTTACGCCTTGGGTCTGTACGACCTCTAATATGGGCTGGCGCTTGGGCTCTTACGCCATGTGTCGGTACGGCCTCTAATATAGGCTGGCGCCTGTGATTTTATGGAGACGTTCGGGCGTCCCCGAGTCGCGTTAGTTTGGCCAGAGCCTTATGATCATAGTCATTGTGTTTGGCTGTATCCTTTTAGTCCCCGAGTGAGGTAGCCTCGGCGTCTATATCGAGGGTATGCCCTTTTAGGGGTCTTACAAGTTCGAATTTATAGCCTTGCCTTTAGGATCAGAATTATGACTTTTGTAAGGTCTTACAAATTTGAACATGCCTTACTTGAGGTCTTACAAATTTTTGGTTACTTGGTACAAGTATAATTCATGCCTTGCTCAAGGTCTTACAGATTTTTGGTTACTTGGTACAAGTATAATTCGTGCCTTGCTTGAGGTCTTACAGATTTGGTATTACCTTATGGAGGTCTTACAATGTTGATAATGCGTCATGGAGATCTTACATTTTCTAACATTTCCATGTGGAGGGCTTTCGGGCTCGAGGTTGCCCACTTGGGGTTTTATGGCCTCGGGTTTTGGATAGCTCGATGAGGTGACAGTCGACGACAGTCCCCAAGACATCGAAAGTTTTTAGCTCTGGAGCCGCTCTTCTTAAACTTGATGTTGCCTCATGGAGGGCTTATGAGCTCGAAGTTTCCAGCCCGAAGGCCTTATAGCTTCGAGTTTTTGATGTCAGTTCCCGAGTGTTCGGGAAATTTCTGGCCCTGGGGCCGTTTCTTGTAAAAACAGCAAATTTCTTTGAAGCACAAGGCGATTTGATGGTAGAAGATACTCTTTTGATTACTTGGTACAAGTATACATGTTTTCGTCATCGAGGGTTCAATTATTCTATGCGAACACAGTTCATTTGACCATTTGGCCCGATATATCATTTTTCTATCGAGGCCCTCTTTGGCTCATCTTCATTTCGCAGGGGAGGTGACCTCCCGGGGGGATGCCCCCCAGAATTCGAGGTTGATTGAAGAGAAGCCTTGAATACTTGTTAAGTTCTCCTTAGGTAGCATATAGATGTTGCCTCGCTAAAAACCTTGCCGGTAAAACCCTTCTTGGTTTCAAGCCTCGATATGCTTCAAGAGCTCGCTCCGGGATGCGGTACTGTACTTTGCTCATTCACTCGGGTGCAGGCGAGAATGTAGCTTGTGATTGCTACTTCACCGTTTGCTCATCCTTTGGCTCCTCCAATGTTGAAGGTGTCGATGCTGGTCCCACATCGTGCACCGCGAACATCTCTCTTGCTGCATGCTGCTCTCCATATATGGTTTTTATTCTGTCCTTCGTTGGAAACTTCATCATTTGATGAAGGGTTGATGGTACTGCTCTCATGTAGTTTATCCATGGCCTTCTGAGCAGGGGTTTGTACCTCATGTCTCCTTCGATGACATGAAACTTGACATTTTGGGTTGTGCCGGGCACGTTGATCGGGAGGGTGATCTCCCCTTTTGTTGTCTCACTCACCATGTTGAATCCGTTGAGGACTCGAGAGGCGGGAACGATCTGTCGAGCAGTCCGAGCTGCTCCACCACCCTCAACTTGATAATGTTGGCCGAGCTCCCTGGATCCACAAGCACACGTTTAATTTGATATGTATTCACAAGAAAAGAAATTACCAATGCGTCATTAAGAGGCTGACACAGGGCCTCGATGTCCTCTTCGCTGAATGTGAGAGGGTCCTCGGGTATGTAACCTCGAGTCCGCTTTTCCCTGGTGATGGATATTTTTGTTCGTTTGACAGTGGGTTCCTGTGGGATGTCGATTCCTCCAACGATCATGTGGATGACATGTTGTGGCTCTTCTATTTCATTTTTCCTATTCGCCTCTCTCTCCCGAAATTGATTTTTGGATCGATCGCTGAGGAACTCTCGGAGGTTCCCTTTGCTGATTAGTCGGGCTACTTCTTCTCGGAGTTGTTTGCAATCTTAAGTTCTATGACCGTGTGTGCCGTGAAATTCGCACACCAGGTTAGGGTTCCTTTTCTGACGGATCTGATAGTACGGGTTTTGGCCACCTAGTGTCCTTGATTTTACCTATGGCCGATACGATGTACGAAACATCAATGTTGAAGTTGTACTCAAATAACCGGGGTGCTTCTGTCAGTCCTGTGTGTCTGTCGAATCCGGCTCTACTAACGAGTCCCTAAGGAATTTGACCTCGATCTGCCCGTCGGTCGTTTCGGGGTATATTACACCTTGGAGCATTTCTTTGATCTTTAGTGTACGGTTGGTACCTTTCCTTGTTTGGCCTTGGTTCCTTTGACAAGAGCCTGCTATGATATACTGAGCCCAAGGGGGCTCCTAGTTGGTCATCCTCGACCCTAATCTTTGATTGATACCGGTTGTGGACATCCGCCCAAGTCACGACGGGATATTCTACCAAGTTCAGCTTTAGATGCTTCGAAGCTATCGAGCTTCGTTCGTTCAAACCTTGGGTGAAGGCCTGCACTGCCCAGTCATCGGAGATCGGTGGTAATTCCATTCGCTCCATTTGAAAGTGAGATACAAACTCCCATAGCATCTCGTTTTCTCTCTGTTGATTTTAAGGACATCGGATTTCCTTGTAGCAACTTTGATGGCACCGGCATGTGCCTTTATAAAAGAATCTGCCAGCATGGCAAATGAGCCTATCGAATTCGGGGATAGGTTGTGATACCACATCATGGCCCCCTTTGAAAGCGTTTCTCCGAATTTTTTCAAACAGGACTGATTCAGTCTTGTCGTCCTTCAGGTCATTTTCCTTTACAGCACAAATATAGGCAGCGATGTGCTCGTTGGGGTCCGAGGTTCCATTTTATTTTCAGAGATCGGGCATTCTGAATTTCTTCGGGATGGGCTTTGGAGCAGCACTCGATGGAAATGGCTTCTGTACAAATTTCTTTGAATCCACCCCCTCAAAATCGGAATTGCGCCCGAGATCAGATCGACCCTTGAATTGTAGGTCTCCACCTTTTTGTCGATGGCTTCTATCTTCTTTTTGCCTGATTAAATCCTCTTTGTGAGGTCCTCGAGCATCTTTATAATAGCGGGGTCGGCTGCTGATCCGTTGTTGCTCGATCTTTCCAGTACTTGTTCGTCTCGAGGAGCCATTTCCGGTGCTTCTGTGCTTGGAGTTTTTTGGTGGCTTTGCAGTTGAGCAATCGCCAGTTGTTGTGCCTACAACATCTCAAAAATGAGATGAAGGCTAACCTCTTGTTCCTCCCAAGTTGGGGTTCTTTGGGCTTCTTGTTGGTTTTCATAGCGTATACTCCCGCTAGAGTGGGAGCTTATATCGACGTGTTGGGCGTTGCGTGGGCCACATCTACGGGAATATGTTCTGGTGCGTCCTCAGGGTTTCGCAGTGGTACACCGGCGCCTGGAACAGCTACACCATTCTCTCCATCGTCCTCAGGACCTTTGTTTTCATGTTCATTCACCGAGTTAGACATCTTGACCTGAAATCAAAGATTCATGGACAAGAAAAACTGTGATGAATAACTTGTCTTTTAAATAAACCAGCACGAAAACAATCACTATTATTTATATCCCCATGGTGGGCGCCAAATTGTTCACCTTGATAATGGTAATTACAATTAAATTTGATTTTGTGGTTCTAAAAATATGTGATTTATTTTACTGCTAGCTGTTAGATAATAGATGCCAAGTGTGAGTTAAGAAAATGAGATAAGAGCTTGAACACAATATATTATGCAAACCGAATGGCCGTGAGTCGGGGCCTCGAGCTGGCCTAGGCTGGGCCTCGAGGTCGAGCTAAAGAGCCTGACTGAGGATGGCAGATGAAGAACTAACATTTCTAAGGGCCTTGATGATGGCTCTTTATGATCAATTGTGTATAATTGTTGATACCCAATTTTTCCCTTTGTATTTTACACTCAAAATACTTTCAAAATAGCATGTGTATGCATATATAAGCATGCCCAAGAGTTTTGGTATTTCTTCCTAATTTTTTTTTAAGATTTTTAAAATCAATTATTGTCTATTTTTGGCAGTACAAAATCCAATAATTGTTCCCAAAATTATCACTTTGGTGAATAATTTATTTCTATTCTCGTATTTACACCAAAATATAATTAAGGTATTTTTTGCATATATTTATAAATTTATTTGGTATTTTTAAAGCTAAATTGCATATAATTGCAATTATAGCCTATTTTACGATTAACAGCATTTTACAATTACTAAATCATTCCCAGTATTTTTAGATCAATATTTATATATTATTAATTAGTTCAGTGCTTTTAATTTGTTTTTAAAATCATTTTAACTATTTTTATAAAATAAAAGGGGGAAAATTGGCTATTTAACACAGCCATTTCTATTTCAATTACAGCCTCAATTTAACCCCCAATTCCACCCTAATTAAACGACCAACTTCAAATTTTAACCCTAACCCCACGACCCGTTTTCAGACCCGCCCAGCTTCTCTTTTAATCCTAGCTGTTGATCATTTTGATGAACGGCCATGATCCGTTCTTTCCTTTTTAATTCTCATACCCCCCTTAAACCTAATTAACTCTATCAGATATGCCGCCTTTGAACTCTCTTCACCTCCCAAATTCTCTCAAGGCTCCCCGGAACCCTAGCCTCCCCTACCTTGTTCCACCATGTTTTCACCGGCGTCCATGGCTTCTCAGGCCATGGACAGCCTATACCCACCTCCTATGGCTCCTGCATGCCTGTTCTTCGAAGGATCGAGGCCAGACCTCGAGGGTCTTCACCCATGCATTCACTGATTCGAAGATTCCCGCCATCTCCGGCCTTGCTCCGGTGGCTCTTGGTCTTTTGAGCCTGTTTATGACATTATCCGACTTAGATCGGGTATTTTCGAAGCCTTTCTCTTCTATAGGGATCATCTGGAACCCTAAATATCGAGGTTCTCTCCGATTATTTTAGATCTATTACATGTTTGCACTGTTGCTTAAGTTTCTTAAACCTTTTTTCCGATTTTCTTTCAAAAAGCACTTCTTTTCGATTAGGGTTTCTGGAAAGTCCTTAAAGTGTTTTTGACTCTTCCTCTTCTCTTTTCTTGGTGTGAATCGATCCCTGCTATGTTCTTACTGGCTCTTTTCTGATTCACATGCCTTTCGTGTGTTCTTATATTTTCCTTGTTATGGAATTTATTTTATTATGCTCCGTTCTATCTCATACTGGTTTTTCACCATGCTCTCTCATGTCTATCTTATGTGTTCCTCTACTGTGTTTTCCTACTGAGTTTTGATCCTTTGTTTGCCTTTACCGGACTTCGCCTGGATTCTTTCTAGATGTGTTTCCTCGACTGTTTCTTTAAGTTTAAACTAACTGAACTCATTTAATTTTCAAGATTTCTTGAAACTTATATCCTATACTGGTTCCTATGTTCTACTTGCTATTGTGCTTGTATGCTTCTCATGAGAGTCTGAAAAGGTCTCTGGGCTCACCTCGATAGTTTGCCTCTTCATCTTTGTATCAAATTCGAGTTTCAAAACCCTAGGATTTGGGGGTTTTCTTTGGCTAATTTGGTTTTATGTTTGGACAAGGGTTCTACTTTGAAACCTTGAACTCTCATACTCATTTCGAGTTTATGAATTGAATTTGAACCTTTTTCTGCGTTTGTAATTTCGAAACCCTCTTGCTTGACATGTCTATGTGTTTTATACGAGAGCTTCTCTTTCAAAGGTCTTGCCAACTGTTAATTGATTCTGAATTCCTTTAATGTTGCTTAATTGATTGTCACTGATTTTTCCCTAAATTAAAACTTTCCTTTTACCGCTTTTCTGACTCGAGCAAGGCTTTCAGTGGGATTCTTTACTAGTTATTTTACCTTGCACGAGGTATTTACTTGATTTCCTTCCTTAAATAACTTCTGCCCATTACCGTTTTAATTTGGACTCCTTAATTAAAGGAAGTCTATATGCTGATTGATTTTAATTGGTACATAGTTCGTTAATTATTACTAAACTGTGATTCTTGCCTTATTTGCTATACCTTTTTGCAATTATAAATACCCTGCTCTTTCATTAACACACACACGATTTTTAATCATCACAACTCTCTTCTAAAACTTACACTCTTGCTTCTTGATTGCAATTTGGCTTCCCTAAATCTACTCTTTCTTCCTACTTGCTCTTCTGAACTAGTATGTCCTACTTTTGATTCAAGCATCAAAATCCAATGTGTTTACTTACATGCTTTTATGCCCATGCCTAATTTACTACTTTATAGAGTTCAGTTTAAAATGATTACTTATGTTTGGCTATCTGTTGCTGCAATGAATCCCTATCCCCATTCCCCTTTATGTGCTTGGGCTGTAGTTTAAGACATGACAACATACAAAGTTATTGTCATGGATTAAGACTGGGTCCTTTGGATCCCCAGCCTCTTTCAATCTCCCATAACCCCATTTCCCTTATGTGTATAGAGTTAAGGTATAGCCTGGCAGCCTCTAAATTGCTGTCCATGGCTGAACCTGACCCTCAAAGGGTCCTAACTCTCTAATTTTTAAGCTGACAAGCTGGTCAGGGGTGTGCCAGCATCCCAGGTGCAAGGCATGATCACCAGCCTGGCCTGTCTCCCCCCCCCCCCTAATTCCTTTTCATTGCACTTACAGTTACTCCTAAGCCCTTAAGTCCTGCCACCCTCTTGTGAGCCTTGCCTTGGGACCTTGAGTTCCCTTTGAACTTGGACACTTGAGGGCTGGCCCTTCCACACTGCACTATAATCTGTTCTGCAATAATATTTGGGGTGTAAGCACTGCCTGGAACTCTTGAAGTTCCTTGGAACTTTGACACATCCCAAATAAGAGAAGGCTTTGAAAAATCCGATCCTGGAAGTTAGTTTATGTCATATTATTTGACTTTGAGTATGGATTAGGCTGATTAGATGTAGATGTAATCATTGATGTATTTTCATTTTTTCTTTTGATTCACTTGGTTTGTCATAAGCTTTGTAATGAACCTTGTAATAACTACTGGGTTATAGTGATAAGGGATGGGATAGAATGCATGCCAAAGGGGTAGATACCATGCCTATAGGGCGTATATTGTCTCAATTCTGCATTTTTTCACGTAGATACCATGCCTATAGGGTGTATACTTTCTCAATTCTGCATTTTCACATAGATACCATGCCTATAGGGTGTATATTCTCTTAATTCTGCATTTTCACATTGAAAACATGTCTATAGGATTAATACATTAAAATGTTGCATTCTTCACATAGATACCATGCTCATAGGGTTTCTGCACTTCGCAATATATACCATGTCAATAAATCACTGCTAAAATTTTGCACATCACGTAGATAATATGCCTATAGGGATTTTTCCTGCATTTTTACACGTGCCTCTATCATTAGGCAATTCCACTTATAGGGCCTAAAATAAACCAATCATATCAATGACCTGCTTAGAAGATCTCTGCATAACAAGATTCGTAACTCGTTTAAAGTGCTCGCAGAACTTACGATGCTGTAACTTAAATATTTTTTGCAATCAGTTCGTTTTTCCCCCGTCTTTGAACTAATAGATATCATGCATATAGACCCTGTTTAACGCAGATAGACAGTTAGATAATTAATCAATCGTCAGTTTGTCTGCAACTACATCTAAGCAGGACTAATACGGACTCCCTATCGGGATATATCTGGTAGATCAATTCTTCCTACGCTAATTTTAATCAAGGACCTAAAAAGTATGTGTAAGACGTGCTAAACAATTCGTTTCTTTAAATGAGGAGGCCTACTTGAGCCTTTAATTGCTTTATCTCCTCATTAAGTGTATTATGTGTTTTTGATTGTCGCCTTAGAATTTTATCCTTTTAAACCTCTGAAAAGCCGAGCTTCCTCCCTTTAGGATTAGAAAAAGGGGGCGTCGACAGCATGGCGACTCTGCTGGGGACTCTTTAGGCTTTTACCACTTCATGTTATATGTGACTTTATTATTTTCTTTATTGCTTTGTTTAATACCTTTATTCGAAACTAACTTGTCTTTTGTTTCTTTTTCTTTAACGCTTTCATTTACTGCTTTTCTTCAATACCGTTGTAATTTCTGAGCAATTATTGTAATCATTATGAACGTGAAAATACGTGACAATTTGTTTCATCTTGTAATTGCATCTTCAACATCATATTCCACTCGTGCCAAACAAATACCATAGCAACGCTTGATGAGTTGTTGCGCTCTTCCGATATTATTACCCCCTAAATTTGGAAAAGGCATATTTGCGGTAAAATTAGTCGATCAGCGGTGCAGTCGACGGTTCCGTGCCTTTCCCTCTTGAGTTGTCCGCTCAAGGGTACCGGTCTAGCACCTCATAGAAACCTTATTATATTTAATTGTTCATGCATCACTATCAAACCTAGTCAAGTCAGTTATGCTGTCCACATAATGACTATTTAAGATAGCCTTGTCCAAAGTCCACTGGGTTCCCCTGGAACCCAAACGGACAACACCATTGTTCTGTGCATTTATTTTGAGAACTAAATGCCATTATGCTAATTATTGATTTAAATAGTTGAGTCCGGTGGGGTAAGGGACTAACACTTTGTTTTGCAGAAATGAGGCACGAAATCCCCAAATTCGGCATGGTGACCAATATTCACCCGAGGTTGCTAAGTTGGTGGGAGGACCTTCATTCCAGTGATCGGACTCTCGTCCGCAATTACTTGGGAAATTTGCCCTCTCTTTTGGAAATTCAGCCGGACAACAAAATCATAGAGGCTGCAACTCTATTCCGGGATGGTGACAGATTTGTGTTCCGCTTCGGGGACCTTGAAATGACACCTTTGCTGGAGGAAATAGGAGGTTTAGCCGGTATTCCTTGGGATACTCCGGGTTTGCTCATGCCAGAAAACCGCAAGGGTAGGGGTTTCTTCAAAATGATGGGGTTGAAGAGAAACTCAGATTTGACTTGTTTGAAGGACTCTTATATTCCTTTTGACTATCTGTACGAGAGGTACGGTCATAGCAAGTCCTACCTCACCTATTCAGATGAATTCACCTTCACATCACTAGGGCATATCCACATGAGGGTTTTCGTCTTTATGTTCTGCTTCTTGGGAATGATAGTGTTTCCTATGAAGAAGGCTACGATCCACACCAGACTAGCCATGGTCACCAAGACATTGATGGAAGGGATTGGAGGGCAGCCTTTCAGCATAGTGCCCATGATTGTTGCTGAGATCTACCGAGCTTTGGAGAACTGTCAGCGAGGAGCCAGTCACTTTGAGGGTTGCAACTTACTACTCCAACTATGGCTTATAGAACATCTCCAAAGGGGTCAATACCGTCAAGAGCTTCCGCGAAGGTCGTGGAATGATCATATAGCCTTTCACCATCCCAAGAGAATGAACTATATGCCTGACATGTTTGCTCAGCCGGGGGATGCTCGAGGATGGGTAGAGTAGTTTGAAAACTTGAAAGAAGACAAGGTGCAGTGGACGTTCGAATGGTTCCCCACTGGAGAGTTCATCATCCTCTCTCGGGACGCTCCATTTCTTATACTCATTGGTCTGGGGGGAACTTATCCCTATGTCCCTCTCTGAGTCATGAGGCAGGCGGGGAGAAAGCAAGTCGTACCAAAGGTCGAAAAGATGAGTCATTTCATGGCTGATTTCCAAGACGACGATAGTCCATACAAATGTCAAGCTCGACATATGTGGAACAGCAAGATCATCCTGGAAAAGGATTCCATAGAGCCTGACAGATATCATGACGGTTACACCCCATACTATCCAGGTTGGCTAGAAGAGGATCATGCTGAGTTAGGACAGCCCGGGTCTGTTCGAGGTCACAGGGTCATCGACGAGAGGGCTGAAATACAGGTTAAATACAACCAGTTGCGCAAGAGGATCAGGGAGTGCGAGAGTGAGCATCAGGAAATTCAAGAAGCAAACCAAAAGTTGATCGAGGAATGGAAGGATATGGCTATCAGAGCCAACAAGCGCCTAGGGCATTTGGAGCGGGGTTTAGTAGAGCTGGAAAGAAATTCATCCGTAGGATTGAGAATTGCCAAAACACTGAGGGAAACGAAGGAGGACATTTGGCGAGGGCTTATTTGCTGCTAGGATTGCGTGAGCTGGTGACGTTGTTCGATGGAGACAAAGATGCCGAGTCTGGGGAAGGTTCTTCTGGGGCCTAATAGTCAAGAATTTCTTTTCTTTTTTCCGCTTTGAAATGTAATAAGGCCAATGGCCATTAGTGACATTTTTACTTTATGCAATTTTAGCGTCATTTTGGGATTCGTCTTATTTTTATCAATAAAATGAGGCATTTAGCATTATAAGTTCTCCAAGTCAACTTGTCGCTAGGCCTACCTCGGGCACAACCAGGCACCCAATTTAGGACACAATTTATATTCTTATGCTATGTGTTTAAGTATTGCAATATTTTTACAGAATCAGTACTAACTTGTTACCTTTTTGTTGTTTTTACTTTTATTTTTATTCCCCTCCCTAAAAGGTTAGTTCATGCATTCTGGCATCGTCATCCTACTCCACAAGATCTAAGGGCCCTCCACCTCCTCCTCCTCCAAGTCCTATCAAAAACAGGGGCAAAGCAAAAATGGAAGATTTGAACAACGCCAGAAAGGAGAATTCGGTTGAAAGGGTAGAGGTTCCGCAAGGTATTTAGGTATCCAAAGAAAGTGCCGCTCAGCTCGAACAGAAGTTACTGAAATTTCAAGGAGAACTAGACCAAGTTCGGAACTTGGCGAGTCTGTCATTCTCCCTCACTACTCCCAACATCAACTTTCAACACCCCATGCCTCCACAAAACATCCCGAAGTCGCAGAAACAACCCGCTACTCATCAAAATTGCAACACATGCCACAACAACACTCACTCCTCATCCCTGAACCATCGAATGATTATCCCCACCACGCTCCCATCTATGTGGAAACCCTACCACAATACACTCAACCCATTACAAACACACCGGAATTTGATGACAAAGACTCTCTCATCAAAATCCTGGCAGCCGAGCTCAAGAAATTCACTAGCCGAGTCCAAGGTGTTGAAGGAAACAAAGGCATTGAAGGGCTGAATTATGAGGATCTTTGCATTCAGCCAGACGTCGAACTTCCCGAGGGGTACAAACCTCCCAAGTTCGAAATGTTTGACGGCTCGGGGTGTCCAGAGTCCATCTGAGGACATATTGTGATAAGCCGGTCGGCGTAGGAAGAGATGAAAAGATTCGCATGAAACTCTTCATGAGAAGTTTGAAAGGCGATGCGCTATCTTGGTACATTAGCCAAGATCCCAAGAAGTGGACGAGCTGGGTTGGAATGGCATCCGATTTCATGGACAGGTTCAGGTTCAATACCGAAAATGCTCCAGATATCTTCTACATCCAGAATCTGAAAAAGAAACCCACTGAGACATTTTGCGAGTATGCTACTCGATGGAGATCCGAGGCTGCTAAGGTCAGGCCGGCCTTAGAGGAAGAACAGATGAACCAATTTTTCGTCCGAGCTCAAGATCCGCAGTATTATGAGAGGTTAATGTTGATAGAGGGCCAGAAATTCTCCGATATCATCAAGCTAGGAGAAGGGATTGAGGAAGGCATTAAGAGCGGTATGGTCACTAATTTTGAAGCACTGCAGGCTACCAACAAAGCCCTACAATCTGGTGGCACGTCCAAGAAAAAGGACATGAGTGCCGTGATGGTTGCACAGAGAACCAAGTCCCTAGTAAAATACCAAGCCTACCCGGTACCCCCTCTCATATACCAGCCTATCCCCAATTACCAAGCACCTCCGCCCTCTTACCAAATTCCTGCTTACCAATCATCCCCCTCCGCCACATATCAACCTACCTCACCAACATATTCCGAACCCGCACCCGTCTACCAAGCCTATAATGCCCAGCCTTCTCACTTCCAATCACCTCCCGCCCGCCAAAACTTCCCCAGGCCACGCCCTAATTTCGACAGTAGACCTCCTAAGCAATACACCGCCATCGCCGAGCCAATCGACCAGCTATATGAAAGACACAAAGCAGCCAGTTACGTCACCCCAATCCCCGCCATAACTCTAGAAAATCCTTCCCAATGGGTCAATCCAAACAAAACCTGTGCATACCATTCTGGCATGAAAGGGCATACCATTGATGAGTGCCGACCTTTGAAAGAAAAAATTCAAGCTCTAATTGACAACAAAATCTTCGTGGCCAAGGAACCTGCTCCTAATGTTCGCAATAATCCTTTGCCTGATCATAAGGGTGGTGGTGTGCATATGATCGAAGTAGAAGATGATTGGGACCCCAAAGGGTCAATTGGATTAATTGTCGAAGGTGACGAGCCCAAGAAACCAACAGTCACACTAAATCCAATCGTATTCCAGATCCAGCCCTCTAGGGTTGCTGAAGTAAACATGTCTGTGCCTCTCGAGTTTGAAACACCGTCATCCACAAAGACCGCAGAGCCAATTGAGGTGGAGTTTGGGTCTCCGAAAGTACCATTTGAAGTTGTTGTGTTGCCTCCCAAAACGAGAGTACCCATTTCTATGGCAATGTAAGCCATAACGCCATTCCATAAACAGGCCATTCCTTGGGATTACACCGTCGAGGCAAGAAGGAAGGGGAAAACTAGGTCTGGAGAAGCAATTGCAGCACAGGGTATGACCAGGACTGGCAGAATTTATACTCCGGAGCACATAGTTAAATCAAGTAAGTAGGCCTCTGGACGGCCTATTGAAACTGGGCACGATGATCCCTCGCGGAAGATACAGGCAAAAGAATACTCGGTTGTCGACCAATTAAACAAAACACCAGCACAGATCTCCATTCTAGCTCTACTGCAAAGCTCCGAGACACACAAGAACGCCCTGATGAAGATACTGAGCGAGGCGTACGTACCCAGCAATATAACTGGAGAGAGATGGAAAGCATGGTCGGGCAGGTATTGGAGAGTCATAAAATCACTTTCCACGAGGATGAGTTGCCCCCTGAAGGTTTAGGCCACAACAAAGTGTTGCACATCACTGTGCAATGCGAGGACTATTTCATCACCAAGACTTTGATTGTCGGAGGGTCCAGCCTCAACATTTGTCCACTGGTGACCCTCAGAACATTAGGGAAGAGTCTGCATGAAATCAAGGATGGGGCTATCAACATCAAAGCTTTCGATGGCTCCCAAAGGTCCACTATTGGGGAAATCAGTTTATGTTTGCAAATGGGGCCAACTTAGTTCGATGTTGATTTTCAAGTAATAGACATCCCAACATCCTACAACTTACTACTAGGACGACCTTGGATCCACGCCGCTGGAGCTGTAGCATCAACCCTGCACCAGGCAGTGAAGTTCGAGTGGAATCACCAAGAGGTGATTATTCATGGTGACGGGAGTAGCCCCATATACAGTCGTCAAACCATCCCAGCAATTGAAGGAAGAAGGAAACTAGGAGGAGAAACCTACCACCAGATTGAGCGAGTCAACGCCGTGGACAAAGTTAAGTGGTGGGATAACAAGATAGAGAGTATACTAAACTGGAGCTGGTCTGAACCTGGCAAAGGGCTCGGCATGAACCTCCAGGGATTCACCAAGCCTATCAAACTGAAGAAGCATGGCACCACTTTCGGTTTAGGGTATGGATATACTTAGGAAGAATTCAAGGATTGGTCGCCACCATGGCGCGACCCTTATTATCCACTGGAGCACCCTATACCCCGCCTGGAGCAGACTTTCCAGCCGGCAGACATCTTATATGGGTCATAGGAAGATGAAACATTGGCCGCAATGAAGAACCTGTTTTTGGAAGATGACGATATGGACAGTCACGTCATTCTCGAGGAGGAAGGGAAGGAAGGCCCTTCCATACAAGCCGTGAGCCGAGGGGAGCGCCTCAATAATTGGTCCATCAGAACCACCAAGGCCCGGAGAGCTTCGGGGTAGCAAGGCTGAACAAAGCATTATGCATTATCTTTTACTTTTCGCTAGTTGATTTCCCTTCAGTATTATCTTTAAATTTTGAAAAAAGCTCCGATGTTCAAAACAATTTTGGAATTTGTCAAAGCATTTCAGTTTCTTATATATGTCTCGCTCTTATTATTTTTCTCTGTCATTTATTTTACTTTTACACAGCATTACTATTACTTATCTTGATGAACCGATGAATGTGACATGCAACGAGATAACGCAACAACGGATATAGACTCAGAAGAGGATGAGATACCAGAAGAGGTCATTAAAGAGGTCGAAGACTTTGAGAATAGACCTAAGTCTAATCTGGACGAAACCGAGGTCGTCAACCTGGGGGATACAGAGAATGTCAAGGAAACGCGCATCAGTGTTCACCTGTCACCATCAGAAAAGGAAGAGTACACGGAGTTCTTAAAAGAATATGACATATTTGCCTGGTCATATGATGATATGATCGGTCTCAGTACATCTATTGTAGCTCACAAACTGCCAACAGATCCGACGTGTCCGCCGGTAAAGCAGAAGCTCAGAAAGTTCAAGCCAGACATAAGTCTGAAAATCAAGGAAGAAGTCACCAAGAAAGTCAAAGCCAAGGTCCTCAGGGTAGTGCAGTACCCGACATGGTTAGCCAACATTGTGCCAGTGCCAAAGAAGGATGGGAAGGTCAGAGTCTGTGTCGACTACCGGGACCTCAATCGGGCCAGTAGTCCGAAAGACGACTTCCCTTGCCAAACATACACATCCTGATTGACAACTGCGCCAAGCACTAGCTGCAGTCATTCATCGATTGTTTTTGTTGGGTTAAACAATATGGATGACAAGAAGCGCGGAGAAAACGGCTTTCATCAACGCCATGGGAAATGTATTGTTTACACAAAGATAATGCCGTTTGGATTGATGAAATGTTTGGGGCCACCTAACATAAGGGCATGACTAACTTTTTCCATGACTGATACTAGGGAGATCGAGGTGTATGTAGATGATGTCATCATTAAATCCACCAAGAAAGCCACTGACCATATTTGTTAATCAGGGATTTAAGAAAGTTTCTTCAACAGATTGAGAAGGTAACACTTGAAACTAGATCCCAGCCAGTGGTGCATTCGGGGATTCCCCAGGGAAAACTGCTTGGGTTCATCGTAAGTCGACGAGAATAGAACTGGAATCCGTCAAGGGTTAAAGCCATTCAAAGAATTAACCAGCTCAAAGAACAAGAAAGAGGTTATGAGTTTCCCTGGAGGAGACTCAAACTATATCAGCCGGTTCATAGCTCAGTCCACTGTCATTTGTGAACCCATCTTTAAAATGTTGAAGAAGGACGCCGCTACCAAATGGACTGATGATTGCTAGAAAGCATTTGACAGAATCAAGGAATACCTGTCAACGCTGCCCGTCTTGGTTCCGCCCGAACCAGGTAGACCTCTATTGCTCTACCTTGCAGTATTGGATGGAGTATTCAGTTGTGTTCTGGGACAACACGATGAAACGGGGAGAAAGGAGAAAGCCATCCACTATCTCAGTAAGAAGTTCACCCCGTACGAGGCCTGGTATTCTCTATTAGAGCGCACCTGTTGTGCTCTGACTTGGGTAGCTCAAAAGTTGAGGCATTATTTCTGCGCCTATACTACTTATCTCATATCTGTCACACCTCCTTTTTCCTACACCCGTGCGGGTGTATGATAATAAGGGAGTTATTTCCAACTTGAAGTGACAATCGAAACGGGATTTATTTAAAAGATTCAGAGTCGCCACTTGGGAGATTAATGGTGTCCCAAGTCACCGGTTGAATCCCGATCCGAGGAAATTATGACTCTGTTAACAGTCCGCGAACCAGAACTCCGAGTAAGGAATTCTGTTAACCCGGGAGAAGGTATTAGGCATTCCCGGATTCCGTGGTTCTAGCACGGTCGCTCAACTGTTGTATTTGCCTGTATCTGATTCTAAAACATATTCTAACCTATATGCCTTTTAGTGGTAAACCGCTTTTATTGCTATTTTTAATAAGAATTGCAACGTCGTGAAAATGCGTCTCGAACCACGTCGCACCAGTGCACCCGTGGTTTTTGACACATTTCAACTTCGTTGGGATTTGGATTCGGGTCACATAAATGTGCACCCACTTTTAGGAAGGTAATATTATTAAAATTCGTGCCTAAAGCAACTACGAGTTTATTATATTTGGAGAAGACCATGAAATTCGCTAAATGGTCCGCCCGAGTTCTAAGCATTTTATATAGCATCTATTGAGGGCCCCGTGATTTTGCATTTTTATTGGCGAGGCTCATCTCACTTTATTATTTAAAAGGCAAACCTAAAGAAACTATGATTCTTCTATTAAGTCTTGTCTCTAAACGGCCCTAATTAATTAGTATTGATGTACTTTCAGTGTCTTGGGCCTCAAAGCTGGCCCTAAACAAATTCAGCCGTACTCATAAGAACAAAGTTGCCCAAACATGGGCCCTGTACAAGCAAATTCCAGGCCCAAGTCTGGTCAGAGTAGGGGCCGTCAGATTTGGCTCATAAGTGAGTCCAGATCCAATATGAAGCTTCATTGGGCCCTTTGGATTCTAATTTCAATCACAAATTGCTAACAGATAAACAGTTTGGAATTCAAAACTCAACGTAAATTTCAAAATTGTTTGCATACCATTAATTCCTGATTTTGGCAGTCATTTAACCCTGGTTAATACTTTTCAACACAAATTAGTCACGGTCTAAACCTGAATGTATTTCCAATGTTCATTTCTGATTTCAATTAATGAATATGACAAGCACACTAAGGTAATCAATCCTTATGGTCACAAATGACACTTTGAATTTCAGTGAGAGACACACAAGCTGTTTCTAGATTCAAGTCAAGGCAATATGTTCTAATGTTTTTAATAACACCAAACCATCACTATTAAGCCACTGTTACACCCTGAACGTAAATCTCAAACATGGCAATAAACTAGAACTAATCGCATCTAATATTATTCAACATGGTAACCATAGAATTCGACAGAAAGCGCAGCAGTTCAGTATGGTCTGTAAAGTCCTAATTAATACATTTTTTTAAATATCATTCAAAGGACTCACTTAAACGGGATTTCTTAAGCTAAACAAAAACAGCATAAAGTATATGTGCAAATAGGCAAAGCTTTTATCATTCAGCTTCAAATTGTGTTCATGCATGTTAATACAAGCTTCCACATCACTTGAGCCTAAGAATATACCTGAAAATTAGAACAAAAGTGAAGAAGAGGGAAGTCAGCTAAAGCAGTAACGAACAGCAGCCCAAATTCAAAGCTGCTAGATCACTTTCAAATCCAAAAATACCACAGCAAACCCAGGAATGACTAGCAGCAGATTAAACACCAAAAGCAGATGAAACCAGATATGATTGGACCAAAATACACTCGAAATCAACCAGAAGTCCCTGAACTTGAACCAAACAAGATCTAGAAGATACTCAAACCATTTTTAACCCTCTGTTGAGCTGCAAACTAGATCTACAAATAAAATTTAAACTTAATCTAAGAGAGTTCCGATAGAGCAATATTTTTATGGATTTTTCTACTGTTTTTTTTTTTGGTTTTTGGTTTTTTTTTTTTTTTTTAGAATTTTTGGATTTCAGACTTCAGATCTGTAAAAAAACTTGTAGAACACTCTTGGGGGAGGGGGGGGGGGGATTTTAGGCCTCCAAACTTGTGAATCAAGGCAAATGAATGCCTATTTATAGGTGAGCTTAGGTCCAATTTCAGATTTTCCTTTTACCCCATTGGTCCCTATTTAATTCTATTTTTTATCCTTTATTTTCTGACTTGTCACACAAGTAACTACCCTAAGTTTACTGAAATATGCACTATAGTCCATCCTAGAAGGTTCTATACCCATTACAATTCCTATTCTACCCTTACTTTACTTCAACAATTACCAATCTTAATGAAACTACCCTTTTCCATGCCTAAACTACCCTTTGAATCTCCTGAAATTACTGACCAAGCTAGAATTACCTGACCCAGCCCCTTAACCTTAGTAGTAATCATGGTTAATTACCCAAAAGAATAGAGGAATTCAGCTAAAACCAAACAAACCTTACAGTTGAACTAACTACTCAACCCATTGATCAGAACATGGAATTTCTAACTAAATTGTTAATCCAGACTAAGCTAATTCACCAAACAAGTCAATGATTCAAACCAAATTGAACTGGAGTCAAATCATTAATGACTTACTCACTCGACCGGCAGAAAATCAAAGCAAAATTGAACCAAAACTAAAGACTAAAATCAGCATCAATTATTATTAAGAAGCATTAATTAAATGAAAGAAAAATCTACTGACTTACTCCAACATTAATCCTACGCCCTAGCACACTGATTAACAACAAAGAATTATGATGACAAAACCTAAACGAACCAAATTCGTGTTGTATACTATTAGAATTCAGCCAACATGAACAAAATAGAAACAATAAGGATTACTGGCTCTAAAAGAAACTCGAATCGATTATTCATGAAGCAAAACAACAATGAGAGTGAAGTTAAATCAGATAACTAAGCAACAACCTAAAGAATATAGGAAACTTACTGGTTTTAACTTCTAAAATCTTGCCACTTCTCAGATTCAAAATTCGAACATCTCCGATGAGATTTGAATGCGACTGACGATGGATCCAACATGAGGGAAGCGAGGGGAGCACATGGCATCGATTTGGTGAGGTTTGGGAAAATTAGGGTTTTGGCCGGAACTTTGATCGGAGATTTGAGGAGTTCCTCAAGGATTCGAGGGACGGGGTTTGGGGGTTTGGAAAGAGGAGACCAAGGCGGTTCAGGGGTGTTAGTTTGGACGAGTTTGGGGTGACCGTCGCCGGACACGGCGGAGACGGTGACGGTAATTTTGAAGATTCGAGCAGATTGGCTAACATTCGAGGGAACATATTTTGGGCATTAGAAAGTGGAGGGGGGGAGGAGTCGATGGTGAAAATTTGGGTGGGTTTGGAGCTTGACCGCCGCCGTGAGCGATTTCCGGCCGGCAGCGGACGACGGAGGGACGGTGGTAGACGGTGGTGTTACGGTGGGCGACGGTGGAGTGTGGTGGCGTTACAAGGTCTCTGAGGGATGCGGTGAGAGAGAGAGATGAAGGGGGTGGGGGGGGGGGGGTAGAGGTTCGGACATATAAATATTAAACAAACCCCAGTTCCGGACCGTTAGATCAACAGAGATCAACGGTCCTGATTTGGTCTGTTAAAAACGGGGTCGTTTTGGATTACTAGGGGGAAAGACCGGGTTCTGGGGGCGGGTCGTGGGCCAGTTTGGACGGGTATGGGAGTGGGTTTGGGGGGAAACGTTTGGGCCTGGGGTTTGGAAATTAAAGATGGCCCAAACAGACTTATATTTCTATTCTTTTTTTTTCTATTTCTTTTCAATTTCAAATCTTTTTCTTTCTTTTCTAAATAAAACCTACATTAATTTTAAACCAAAATTATCCTACCAAATTAGATTAATGTTCAAAATAATATTTACAACAACTAATTAAATACCAAATTAAAAGAAAACTGCAAGATTCGCAGCTAAATGCAAAATGCGTTATTTTTTGTGATTTTCTATTTTTGTAACACAAATAGATTACTAACTAATTTAAAAAATGCCAAATTAAATCCTAAATGCAAATGCAACATATTTTTTGTATTTTTCATGAATTAAATAAAATAAACATGCACAAACAAATGCAAACAATTAACACAAAAATGCCACAAAATTCAAAAAAAATTGCAAATAATGAAAAGAAATTATTTGTTTGAAATTTTTGGGAATAAT
>NW_017672509.1:30309-63587 GCF_001879085.1 Nicotiana attenuata
TATCTTAGGAGAAAGATTCATCAGACTAAGATTTTGACTCTATAAAACTCCATCAGACTAGGCCTTTTATCCTAGGAGGAAACATTGTGAAAAGTAATGGCAAAGGTCAATGATTTGAGAAACTTCCCTTTTGTCGGTTCTCCTCTTAATCCTTTTCTTTTCTTTCCTCTCTTGTTCCCTTACTGTTGAACCAACTTTCTCGCACTGCATTGTTCTTGTTTACAAACAACGAAAACTTGTGAGTTTAAAATGTGGCGGTTGGTTTGTGGCCTTGAACTTCGAAGGTGGCCCATCATCCTCCATTTGTTGCATTGCATGAACGGTCATCTCCCCAATCCTCATGTCTCATAGGAATCCCGCAGCATGTCTAATGTCCCTGCTTTGTGTATATGATGTTCTTTCTTGACCACTGGCTTTAGCCTTGAGTTTATTGTTCTTTCACTTGTCACGATAACTGATTCCCCTTCGAAGATCTTTCTTGTTTACTGACTAACCACTTTCTTTGCTACCCTTGACACGGAGACTACTTCTGATCTGTTCACCAAAACACCCTCCGTCTGCTGCGTGGTTCCTAAATTGATATATGCCAAACTTTTGTGTTTCACATGGACTCCCAAGCATATTTGATTGTTACCAACTCAGCGCACATATTGTTCTTTCCTGATTTAAATCAACGGCTTTGGTCTCAAGATCTATTGTTCCTTCACTCGCCCTGATAACTTTGATTTCCACTTGAAGACCCTGCTTGTCACTGTTCAACCACCTTTTGTCAATCTTACCACAAAAAATATCTCTGAGCTGTTCACCCAACCCTTCATCTGTTGCATTGTTCATGAATTAACTTTGTGTTATACCAGCCCTTCATCTGTTGCATTGTTCCTAAATCAGACCCTTGTATTTCGCACGAATCCCAAAGTATGTTGATTGTGGCCAACTCAGTGTGCCTGCGGTTTTCTCCTAGCTTGACGCCTTTATGTGCACACCAGGCGCCGTGTTGTTTTAATTGGAAAGCTTGGTGGCAGATTTTGATGTCATTTCTCACTTGTTTTGCACAACCGACTTAAGACGAAGGAGTAAAACAAAGTGGGAGGATTGGAGTAAAGGGTAATGGAGAGAGACGATTCCTAACAAGAAACCTACAGAGTAACAATCCATCAGATATGGATACCGACTCTAACGACCTTGACATGCACCTACAGCCTACTCTGTTTAGCAAATCTAATGTTCATCTCTTGTTGTACCTTTTGCCGTGAAACTGGGCTTCAATGCTCCGCTTGCCCGATCCGATTCACAATCCTTATTCGACTTGTAGTGCCCGAAGGGTTTTCACTATCAAGCCTCTCTCATTTTGATTTTTCTCTCGACTCACCGTCGCCTTGTGGTGCCCGCAAATGTTTTCACCAATAAGACTCTCTCATTTTGATCTCTCTCAGCTTTCATCACCTTGGGGGTACCCATGAGGATTCTCATCAACAAGACTTTCTCATTCTTCATTTCCTTCGTTTGGACCGGAGTGTTGCCCCTGATATGATGCACCTCTGCTCACTTGCCTCGGCATTTCTTGAAGACTGATCGGAAGGTCTTTCTTTGGACCGTAAGGTGGGCTTTTGGATAGGGTTAGAAAGGAGGGGTATCAAAGGCTCAAAATAATTCAATCATGGGTTTAAAGTTACAACTTTCGGAATCAGATTTCTCACAGCAACCACAACTTCTGCCCCAGTTTCTTCCTTGGGGACTTTGGACTTTTGTTTTGGTGTGACTGAACCTCAGAGAGAGGCTGCCTACGTATCCTTTCGGAATCAAGTCAAACGTAGTTCATACGACTACTTTGATTGTTGCGATCTTTCTTCCGCTTTTCTTTTCCTTTCTTTTCATTCTTTTCTTTTCCTTCTCTTCTCTTTTCTCTTTTTACTTTTTCTTTTCTTTCCTCTTCTTTTCTTTTCTTTTTGCTTTTCTTTTCTTTTCTCTTCTTTTGTTTTCTTTCTTTTCTTTTTTTTTTCTTTTTCTTTTTCACTGTTTTTCTCTTGTTTCTCCATTTACTTCCCCATTCGAACTTGTGAGCCTGATTCCGAAAGAGGGGTATGCAAGAAAATAATCGAGGCTCAAAGGGGTAACAAAGGACAAAGTGTTTGGATAGCAGAATAAAAATGCCTTCGTCATTCCAATCTTCAAAACATACCAAGTACAACCTGCGCAGTTAAACAAACTGAGGAAAACACACAACATCTTTTGATTGCACCAGAATTACTAACCATATTCACATATTTGCCTTCTGTATTTGTCAAATATCTAGCACCATTGGACAACAATCTTGGTACCACGAACGGTCCCTGTAGACCTGGGGCACTCTTGCCTTGGCTTCAAACCGATGCGGCATGATGCATTTTAACAGTATTTATGTCCTATCTGCCCCCCAGTTGCACTTGATTTACCAAACTGACTTATAAAACCAGGCTGAGAATTATGCGTGCATGTCATGTCACCAGAACCAGCATGAAGAGAATTGCAAAAGGAGAAAGGAACCAGATAAAATGACTAGAAATGGCGGGAAACAGAGAATTGCATTAGACTGACGGTGAAAGGCTTTAAGAAACGAAACAAGCAAACTAGACTAGAGTTACAACCCTTGAACAAACCTAAACAGCACTACACAAGCTACTACGACGAGACAAACAAGACAAAGTGAAAGGATAGAAGGGTTTGAGTAACAAGACAATACCCGGATTACAACCTTGAAATAACCCGGACAACAGAAATGACAACAAAATAAACCACCAAAACTCCAAGAGATGGAGCGTCTTTCCAATTACCAAGCATGACGTCTTAGCCACTGAATTTCACACCAAGATTGCTGGAATTTTCACAACTCTTCATCACGTTGTTCTGAGCAAACTACTTCTGGGTTTCTTCTACCGGCTCATTCTCACGACCAATCATACCCACCATATGCGTCTCATTGTGCACAGGAGATGGATTTTGGCTAGTGTGTGTTGCATCTGGATTTTGCACGACGATGTCTCCCGCATCAATAAGCTTTTGAATTGCATTCTTCAGGTTCCAACATTTCTCTATGTTGTGCCCCAAGGCCCCTGAGCAGTATGCGCACTGTTGAGAAGGATTGAACTTCTTTGGAGGAGGGTTCGGCACTTTTATCTGAATCGGCTTCAACATGTCCAGTGTCCTTAACCGCTCAAACAGACTGGCGTATGATTCTCCCAACGGAGTGAAGTCTTTCTCCTTTCGTAACCTCTCATTCTTAAATGCCGGACTGGGCCGGAAACCTGAGCCGGGTGTTTTCGGGAAGCTCGCGGGGGTAGATGGGCATTTTGAGGAGCTGGGTACTGAGAGCGTGATGTGCAACTTTGGGATTTCTGTGGAGAGAAGTAGCATCGAGGACGGTCATCTAATGCACAAGGATAACCACAGGGACGATGTCGAGACCGGAAGTGTTGATCTGGAAAGCCTATTGGATCGTCCTTTCTGTTCCTCTTTCTTCCAATCAAACTTACTGGTACGTTCTGACTGGCCTGACTCACGATTTTGCCTGACTTGATTCCTTCTTCCACTAGTTCCCCCATTTTTAACATATCATTGAAAGGCTTACCCAAGGCCGGAATCAAATGACTGTAGTAGGTGGGTCCCTGGGCTTGTAGAAACAGCTTAACCATTTCTTCTTCGCTGATCGGGGGACTGACTCGAGCAACCTGCTCCCTCCATCTGAGCCCAAATTCATTAAAGCTTTCCTCCGGCCTCTTTTCCATCTTAGATAGCAAGGTGCGGGCTGGAGTAACACTTGATTTGCGTTGAAAGTATCGGACAAAGTCTTGAGCCATATCGCCCAATGCAAGCCACTCATCGATATTTTGACGACCATGCCAATCCAAAGCTGCCCCAGTTAGGCTTTTACTGAAATATGCCATCATCACGTTATCTTTCTCTCCAACAATCCTCATTTCGTTGCAATAGGTTCTCAGGTGGGCTACCGGATCTCCACGCCCATCGTACAAGTTAAAGTCTGGTACTTTGAATCCTGCGGGCAGGCGGGTGTCATGTGGCACAATCGGTCCTTTGCAAGTCATGCTACCCTGGCCCTCCACTCTTCGCTTGTCCCTTAAGGACAGCTCTGTGCTTGTCAATTTCCTAGGTACCCTTTCTCGCCCTGTGCTTCCCGTAACCCTTTCATTTCTACTATGAATCTGCTCGTCCTGGGAGCTCTGCTTGTATGGATGAAATCGGGCATTACGTGCGTTGAGTGGATGTTCATTGTCTGGGGTAACGGATATGACAGGAGGGCAATATTGGGGAGAAGTGATTGGAGGATGAGCGATGGAGCTACTAGGGTAGTTAGGGCGAGCGTGATAAGCGGGTGTATCTGGAGAATATGGAGGATCATCCGGCATTGTGTTGGGAGTTTGGGTAGCGTCCGGGAAAATCGGTGGTGGCGGTGGTGGGGCCTTTCCAGTCATCCAGGCTTGATACATGTTTGTCATGTGTTGTCTCAGCATCCGCACCTCTTCAACCAACCCATTATCCCGTTCCACCAACTGTTGTCGAACATCGGTATCAAGCAGCTCAGTTCTGTTGTTCTCTGCCATTGCCTTTTGCCTTTGTGTTGCAGGGAAAAGTTACTTTTAAAACCACAAACCAACCACCTGTCTGAAATGATATGGCAAAATGAAACCATCACGTTAGCGTTAGGGAATTTAACACATTGGTAACAGCTTTTGATCGGGCGCATGCGTCATCCCGGCTTTTCCTTATTTCCAATTGCAAACTTTTCTTCCTTTGTTTTTCTTCTTTTTCCTTCTTTTTCTTTACTCTCGCCTTTGTCCTCTCTCGTTCCTATTTCCTTCCTTTCATGAGTTTTGTTTTTCCGCTCTTTTTTCTTTTTGCCTTTTGTGGTTTTTCCTCTCTTTTCTCGTTTTTTTTTTTTTTTGGTTATGGTCGAATCCTATGGAGATTGCCTACGTATCACGACCCCGCGTGAATCAGACCGAGCGTAGTTCTTGCAGAATAAATGTAAAGTAGAAGCAAAAATATTTTTTGGGATTTTCAATTTTATTGATAGAAAACACGTCTATTACAAAGACTCAAAACTGACAGATTAAACAACTAACAGACTCTAATGCAGAAAAGAACTACAGACTCCATCATCCCTATTCTACTTTAAACGAAAATACAGACTTAATCAACTGACTGACTTTTACAGACTCCAGTAGAAAAGGAAATACAGACTCAGAAGACAATCATGAATACATTAAAGCTCCTGGCGCCCGCGGGACATCGTTCGGTCTCGCCGCGGGCCTATATGCAAGTTCCCCTTATTTTGAATCGTGCTCATCCTGCACATTTATTAAGGTGATTTAATCACTTATTTTGACCTAAAAGAAAACAAAATGACACTATTTTTGTTCAAATTTCCAATATTAAAACAAACGGCCGGTTTTGCAGTTACGGCCTTTCAGCACTTCGGGGAGAAGATTTTAAGGCTGTGTCTGTTAACCGTTGAACTGACTTAGGGTGGCTGTTCTTGCAAAAACAGCCTTCCGGCGCCCTTTTGGGGACATTCGGCTTAGTTTAAACAAGAATGGCGGCGCCCGACTTATTCATGACGAAATTAAAAAATTTGGCATTTTTGGCTATTTTTGAAAAGGGGAGGTTGGACCCGATGAGGGTTGCCTACGTATCTCACATCCGGTGAGAATCAAACCAGCGTAGTTCGGGCAAATAAATCTAACTATTTTGAAAACAAGACTCTTTTTTTTATTTTTGTTGGCAAATACACTATTTCTGAAAGCAAGATTTATTTTTATATTTTCTTTTTCAGTGGTAGATAAAATAAACTAATGTGAAAATAAACTCTTTTTGTTTTTCCATTGGCAAACTAAAAAGAACTTTCCTTCTTTTTCATTTAAAAAAAAAAATTCAGCAGCATTTCGGCACTACTTGGACATTGGTTTTTTTCTAATATAGGAACTTAACTCTCTACACTGCTATTTTCTCTTTTGGTTTTTCCACTTTTTTCCAAATATTTAAAGCCGGTCAGCATGCAGGTCCCAAACAGATAAATGCACAAATAGGATGCAGCAGGATGGTCCATTATTCCGGGTACACCTGTCCTAGACGGACCCAACCCCTGTGTTGAGTCCCCTAAGTCAAAATGCACGTGATGCAGATAAACGTCCTACTAGGGATCCGGCATGAAGTCAAGTTCTTCTAGGTTCAAAACCTGGGTATGTGTTCTAGACTGTGTACCCGAGCGGACAACTCGAGTCGAGGAGGGGGCTACGTACCGGGAACCAAAGGGCCATCCGGCTTAGTAACTTGTCTGGCCTCTTTCTTATTTCAGGGTATTGACACTAACAGAATAGGAAGTCTCAACCAGTAAGCACATCCCCGGAGGTGAGAAGAGAAGGGTTTCGGCACAGTTTATATACAGTTCAAATAATATCAAAGCGGTAAAAGCAACATTTTGCACATTTAGCATGAAACATGTAGAAAAATCAGATAAAGCCAAATACAACAATATATCTAAGCTCGAATTCTGAACCCTGAACCAAAGTTTCTGGTCTGCGAAACCAGAGATTTTGGGTTCAGTCCCCAGCAGAGTCGCCAGAGCTGTCACACCTCCTTTTTCACTACATCCGCAAAGGCGTAAAGGAGTTTTTCCAATTAAAGGACAGTCGGAACGGGATTTATTATTAACATTCAGAGTCGCCACTTGGGAGATTAATGGTGTCCCAAGTCACCGGTTGAATCCCGATCCGAGGAAATTATGACTCTGTTAACAGTCCACGAACCAGAAATCCAAGTAAGGAATTATGTTAACCCGGGAGAAGGTGTTAGGCATTCCCGGGTTCCGTGGTTCTAGCACGGTCGCTCAACTGTTGTATTTGATTTTATCTGATTTCAAAACATGTTCTAGATTATGTGCTTTTATTAGTAAACCACTTTTATTTCTATTTTTAATAAGAATTGCAACGTCGTGAAAATGCGTCTCGAACCACGTCGCACCAGTGCACCCGTGATTGTTAACACATTTCGACTTCGTTGAGATTTGGATTTGGGTCACATAAATGTGCACCCGAATTTAGGAAAGTAATATTATTAAAATACGCGCCTAAAGCAACTACGCATTTGCATTTTGCGAGGGCCATGGAATTTGCTAAATGGCATGCCTCGAATTCTAAGGATCAATAAAGGATTAACTAAAACGAGGGCCATGAATTATTCAATTGGTTGATATGGCACATCTCCAATCTATTCTAATTAAGGTGTTTCTAAACTAATCCACAAGGCCCATTCATTATGCATTATCTAATCGCGGCTTGCCTCAATATATCAAAAGAACCTAACTGAAAAAAAACTACAGACCTTACTACTTGTTTAAATAAACTCGAACCTACTCACTAAAAGAAAACAACTAATGAGGGGCCTTTTAACTTGATGTCCAAATGCTGGCTGTCTCCCAGGCTTGGGCCCAATGAGCCCAAAGTCCTATTTACAGAGAACCGTATGCTGGACCCCTGAAGGCCTGGAATAAATACCATAAGCAGGCCCAGTTCGAAACAATACAGTAACTAAAGCGTGAGAGCTTAGGATCGGGGGCCTTGTGAGCCCAACTATAGGAGTCCGGTTTCCAATATTGGGCCTGGGGTCCAAGTGAACCCAATTCCAATAAGAGATGGAACTGAAGAACTTCGAAATGACAACAAGTAAAGAAAGGCCCAAGAGGCCTATACTCCTGTACATTTATCATTGCAAGATCAAACAATGGAACATACCATTACTGAAGGCTAAAAACTAATTAAAGCTCAACCTCAAATATTTAAAATGTGATCACCTCACATAATGACATTTCCAATCACAGGGATCAAATCCGCACAGAGCATACCAACTATTAACCATTTTCATGCTTTGAATCCATTTCACATACTAATAAAACTAACATCACAATCAGTGAGATAACACTGTTGTGTTACTTTGGCATAATCATCAGATCCTAATTTTGACAAACATTCTTAACAGCTAGTAATAACTACATCAGAAGACAGTCACCATACTAGAATAACAAGATCTAATTAATAACTACAATCGTGCTTGACAAAACATTAAACAACGAAACTTCAAAGCCATGTAATGGTTAGAAATCCAAGCCTATAGTTGATTTTTCAGCTCAAACTTCAGATTACATGCCAAATAGCATCAATAGTTATCAAAATATACCTGGAAATAAAGAAATAAGAAGAGGGTGAGAATCAGTTGGATCAGCAGCAGCAACAGAACAAATAGAGCTACCCTTTCACCAATGGAGCAGTGATTCACACAATTCCAACCCAGAAAATACAGCTCAAGTGGCTAACACCAGCTTCAAACAACTAGACGACTTCGGAAAACAAGCAAATTCGACCTTAATAACTGTTTTCAAACCATTTCAAATTCCAAACAAAGAATGAAAACCAGAGTTGATTCAGAGATGACAAACGTTCAAAGATTTCAGCTAAAAAAAAAAATCTAGAACAGTAGCCTCTTTTGTATTTTTATCCGTATGATATTTGGGAACTTTTACTCTCTCATCCCTCAGGTGTTCTCTTTTTTAGCTCTCTTTTGCCTCAAGTAACAATGCCTTTATAGGCAAGTTACTAGGGCAGCCTTGCAGATTTGTTTTTTTACCTTTTAGTCCCTTTTCAAATCTTCTTTTAGCTTAAAAGTCCCTCCAAACCTGACTTGTTCTCCAAGTTAAACTACTTAAAAACCTGAAATTGGCTAGTAATCCCTACTAGAAGCTTCTTCTTTCAGTTATGAAAAGATTCCCCTCACTTCAACTACCCAAATCACCCCTGTAGCTACTGTTATTTACCCTGAACCCACCCGGACCAACTAGTCAAACTAATTGGGCCATAGACCTTGAATTGAAACCCTAAGTGGGCCTGGCGCTACCTAGAAGGTAATCTAACCCAAACTCTTTTACACAAAAACTCAAACAAATAACCCAATGAATGCAAAAACTCATGAACCAACACAACTAATATATCACAGCATTAATTTAAAACCCATTACAGTACAACGAAACTCAAATCAAACATGCCAAATTCGCACATTCTGGATCTTATAATTAACATAGGTTATCACTGAACACACATAAAAATACTATAAAAGGGAAATCCTAAATCAATATTAAACATTACATTAACACGACTCGATCTTAATGACACTTTCAAAACAGCAAAACAAGAGACAAGAAAGGGGACGGAGGGGCCAGTGACGAAAAATAGCCAAAGAAACGGAGAAGAAACAAGGAAGGAGTGGAAGCAGGAGCGAAAAACAGGACAGAGACAAGAAACCAAGAGAAATACCTAAAAGAGAAGACAAATGGCTGGCTTGAACGAACTCTGGCATCTTCGATTCGACCCGAAATTGATACTGATCGCATGTTCTCCTTGAGAACGAACAAACAATATTAATTTCAAGTTAAATCGTTCTTAAGATCTTGAGAGATTCTTTTCTTCTTCAGTTTCGGATTAGAAACGGGTTTGATTTGGCAAGGATTTTGGGAAAAATGATGATGGATTAGTATGCGGGAAGGGGTGATGGTTGCATGGCCGGATTTTGGGTGGTGGTCGAGCTTTCGATCTAAGATTCGAAGGGTTTGCTTGATCTTTGAGGGAAGATAGCCATGGATATGGAAAGGGGAGGAAGAGAGGAGCATGGGGCGTAAATTTGGGGTGATTTGGAGCATCGCCGCCGGCGGAGGCGATTTCCGGCCGGCGGCTTACGGCGGAGTGTGGCGGCGTTACAGGGGTCTCTGAGGGATGGGGTGAGAGAGAGAGACGAAGGGGTGGGGGGGTAGAGGTTCGGACATATAAATATTAAACAAACCCCAGTTCCGGACCGTTAGATCAACAGAGATCAACGGTCCTGATTTGGTCTGTTAAAAACGGGGTCGTTTTGGATTGCTGGGGGGAAAGACCGGGTTCTGGGGGGCGGGTCGTGGGCCAGTTTGGACGGGTATGGGAGTGGGTTTGGGGGGAAACGTTTGGGCCTGGGGTTTGGAAATTAAAGATGGCCCAAACAGACTTATATTTCTATTCTTTTTCTTTCCATTTCTTTTCAATTTCAAATCTTTTTCTTTCTTTTCTAAATAAAACCTACATTAATTCTAAACCAAAATTATCCTACCAAATTAGATTAATGTTCAAAATAATATTTACAACAACTAATTAACTACCAAATTAAAAGAAAACTGCAAGATTCGCAGCTAAATGCAAAAATGCGTTATTTTTTGTGATTTTCTATTTTTGTAACACAAATAGATTACTAACTAATTTCAAAATGCCAAATTAAATCCTAAATGCAAATGCAACATATTTTTTTGTATTTTTCATGAATTAAATAAAATAAACATGCACAAACAAATGCAAACAATTAACACAAAAATGCCACAAAATTCAAAAAATTGCAAATAATGAAAAGAAATTATTTTGTTCGAATTTTTGGGAATAATTCATATATAGGGCAAAAATCACGTGCTCACAGTGCCAACATACGATAGAACACGATTTTCATCGTAACTCCGAAATCGCTAATATTTTAACACTTCATCATATAAGAACTTTTCACTTAACTCACTTCAAGAGAATCATAGCAACACACAGGTAAATTCCCATAACCGTAGGATATGCAAATTCTATGTAGTGGTCCAAGCCACCATAGCCCTTCCGGAATCCGCTTCCACTTAATAAGCCATAACAGAAGGATGCTTCTGAATAACATCAATTACGGCGGCCGACAAGCCTCACACGTACTGCCACAAATCATACGCATAACTTGATCATGCTGAATGAACTGACCACTGACTCCAATATGCCAATTCAACTATGGCTAATCAATCTGCCTCCTTCCAGTTTATCCTTGATTGCCCTGGAAATACTACTAACTCCATTCAACACATGACATACTCCCTCTACACTCACCCCGAGTGTCTCTCAAATGCTACATCACAAGTTAAAATATCATAGAACATTCTGGGCACCTTCTCATATGTTGTTACAAATCTTGATCCTTAACTGTACCCATAGGCTTGAAATCATTGGGCACCACACTTTATCCCTTGGGGTCTACTAGGACCGTTGTTGAGAGCCACCCGCTCTGACTTGGTCCCGAATATAATCAACTCCATGAATCTTCCAGCACATTAATACCCTCTCAACGAAGCACCTGGCAGAATCACTCCCCTTTAAACCCGCTTCTATACAAGGCATAAACCCTGAATCCTTCCCCAAGTTCGAACATGAGCCAATAAGGCCAACCATAGCACGCCCCCAACAATTCATCTACTCCCTTTTACCCCTTATGGTCTTTTCCCGTAGCTGGGATAACCCATCAATATGCTAATAACCAGAAACCTCACGAGTAATTAACCATGCAACCCAATCATAGGCGGTGGGACTCTCCCACTTAGCTTGAAGACATTATTTCACAACTCTGGAATTCACCGGGATTCCTTATCTCTTATCGACATAACCGGTAATCAACCGCCAAAATTCTCAGAATCATTCGGTAACACCCCCTTTTGATACTCTGAATCATCAACCCCATTCGCACGACCGATCTCTTCGCTGTATAACCAATAGAATTCTTTGCAGCAGCCTCGCCAACCACACGACCGCTACCCTGCTCACAGGAAATAACCCACCTGTGGAAATCACTCCACGCCATCTTCCAATGCTGCTGCACAGGATACAAGCACTATGACATCAATAACCCATCCTGAGTCCAAGCTCGCTCTCTAGCTGTACCAGTCCATTTACCCCTTGTGGACCTCAATTAAATGTGCGGCAACACCTTTCCAATTCCGAGTTATGTTGCATCCTTCTTCATTTCAAGCAGCTCCTTTCCGTCGTACCAAATCTCCTGCCGCATATCAACCCATGCTTCGAATTAAACCTACAGACTTCAATTGCCCGTCGCTAAAATCCCAGATCATTCCAAACTATCCTTAGGCGCGTAGTCATCCTACTACTAAGCCCTATACAGCTCCGCCACTCTCCCACTTTGGGCAAACTCGCTCCTTTAATCAACTGCTAGACCTACGCTTCTTATACCTGGCCCTATAGAAGTGCAAAACTCAGCCTGACACTTCCCACATGTTTTCTCATCTTTTGCTGCTCAGTTGTTGCCTTAATAAAATGTATCTTCCTAGAACTTGAATCCACCATTTGTTACTAACTTTTAAACCTCTCCGACGGTCATCTTTATCGAACCGCCAATACTAGAAATTATGATTCGATCATAGACCACCGCACCACGCGATATCTGAGAGTTGTATCTCCAATAGTATTTCACAATATCCTGCCATAAAGGCGAATTGTAGCAGATTATAACATCGACGAACTTAGTACGTCCCATTAGGGCCATGACACCCCATCATAGAAGAAAGCTCCACCATGCTTGCAATTACCAAGTCTCATTACTTCCACCAGCCCACATTTGACCATCCTTAGTCTGACTGCCTTTCCCTTGCCGGGAATAAAATACTGAATCCCTTGATTACACACTGAGTAAACCTCCCTTCAAGTCATTCACTGCCCCGACACGTGGGCAAACATTCTACCATCACACCAATACTGCTGAATAATCGCTCATAAGCATCGCGGCAACCTGTGCCTAGCCTCACGGCCCTTAGAAGTTCTGATACTGAGCTGAACACTAGAATATCTTTCCATAAGGTGACTATAATAGTCCAATCAACTGTACTGGGAAAACCATCCCGCACCATATTTGTAGTACCATTACAATCCTTCAATTTTCGATCTATAACAAGCGCTCACGTAAGAGTGAGTAGAAAGAACTCAAAGGCATAAGCCCCAAGGAATTTAACCGCACGATAAGGAAATCAAGAAGGGAAGTACTCCTAACAGCCCTGTAGCCTCCCGAGGATAAGTACAGACGTCTTCGTACCGATCCGCGAGACTCTACTAGACTTGCTCATGACTCGTGAGATCGACGGGAATCTAGTGCTCTGATACCATGTTGTCACGACCCAAGATCCACTAAGGGTCGTGGTGGCGCCGGACACCTCTGTCGGGCAAGCCAACTAAATTATCAATTAATTTCTCTTTTAATACCTTTGAAAATCTAGGATTTTTCCTTCCACTTTTCATAATTAAAACAATCTCTACTTCAATTCAAATTAAGCAATAACTATTAGTACACATCTTTCGAAACCATCCCAGAACCCGGTGTCACCTGTGCATGAGCGTCTATTGATAATGAAAATAAAATACAATAACTACACTAGTTACGGGTCGCCTCGAACAATGCAGCTCACCTAGTCCCAAAATCATATGCGCTGCTACGCCCAGTAGGCTGCTAGAGGTACATATACCTGTGCAACAAAAATGCACAGAAGTGTAGTATGAGTACGTAATCAACGTGTACTCAATGAGTATCCCGCCTAATCTCGAAGAAGTAGAGACGAGATGGCCAACTTCGACACACACTAGAGGTCAATTAACAATATTCTAGAAATGCGAGGAAAATCATGGATTTATATAGTAGTTTTAATTCGCAAAGCCAGAAAACAGGTAAACACCTTTAACAAATAATCAAGGGGTTTCAAGGTTTATTCTTTATTATCGCATCAGTTTATATCAAGCCACGAAGGGTAAATTTCACGTTTAAAATTCTCAAGCGACAAATAACATGCGCAAATCACACCGAGGCGACGACCCGATCCAACAGGAATGTAAACTGTGCACTGCCGAGGGTCGAACGGCCCGAACCATAGATGCATCTATTTAATCTGCTGAGGCGTTCGGCCCGTTCCATAAGTAAACACATACCCTGCTCGTGAATCATGCATGCGACGCAGGTACACATAAAATACATGCTCAGGTAGCCAATTAGGAATTTATCGGGGAATAATTGTCCAAATAATACCAATTCTCCTTCAACAACCTTTAAGAAATGAAGTTTAGTCCTTTAAGAAATTTACTTACTAATTCAATGTGATTTAAATATTCAGGCTATCCATGGGTTCACAATTAATCCAAGTATAACATGCTATTGGGTCCTATCTACCCGGACAATAGCATAATAGTAGCAACGCACGGACTCTCGTCACCTCGTGCGTACGTAGCCCCCCCACATATAGGCGCACATAATCAATTATTTTACCTAGGGGGACAATTCCCTCATACAAGGTTAGAAAGGAGACTCACCTCGCTCTGAAGACTCATAACCGGCATTCTACATCCTTCCGAAGGCTTGAACCGACGCACAATGCACCAAAACTAGCCAATTGACGACAAACTAATGAGAACATACTCAAATACTTGTTAACAATTCAAATTATACAAATTCCCAACTCCGCTTAGTGAAATGACCAAAATGCCCTCGGGCCCACGTGCCCGGATTTTGAAATTTCTCGAAGATATACGGAACCCATAACTTCACTATCTCAAATATATAATTTACTCCTAATTCCATGCTCAAATTCGTGGTGAAAATCCAATTAATCAAGTTTTCTAGGTTTTCTTTCAAAACCACAATTTTCCCACAATTTTTCATGTTTAATTCCATGGTATAATCTTGTATTAACTTGGAAATGAGTAGGAGTAACTTACCTTAACGTTGTATGATGAAATACCCTCTTGTAAGCTCTCCAAACTACGCCCACACCAACGTGGAAAATGGGAGAGAAATGACCATCTCCCGATTTAAAAGAACTCACACTGCCAGCGATTTCCGCTTCTGCAGAATTATTTCCGCCTATGCGGTTGTCAAAAATGCCGCTTCTGCGGTCCTGGGCTCCAGCCCAATTTCCGCTTCTGCGGACGGCCCACCACATATGCGGTTCCGCTTTTGCGGATCTTGGGCCGCATCTGCGGTCCTGAGTTGCTCCACCTCCAGCCGCTTCTGCGGCTTCTTCTTCGCTTCTGCGGGGTCGCTTCTGCGGTCCTAAATCCGCAGAAGCAGAAATACCAGAAGCAGCAGCCCCAGCCCCTTCTTCAACTCCGGACTCGATCCGTTAACCATCCAGAATCCACCCGAGGCCCCCGGGACCTCAACCAAAACTACCAACCAATCCCAAAACACATTACGGACTTGCTCGAGGCCTCAAATCATATCAAACAACGCTAAAAGTCTAAGACGATGAATTACACCCCGATTCAAGCTTTATGAACTTTGAACTTTCCAACTTCTACTTTCGATTTTAAACCTATCAAATCACGTCCGATTGACCTCAAATTTTGCGCACAAGTCACATTCGACATTACGGACCTACTCCAACTTTCGGAATCGAATTCCGACCCCGATATCAAAAACTCCACCTCCGGTCAAACTTCTCAAAAACCTTCAAATTTCTATCTTTAGCCAAATGACTCCAAAATGACCTACGGACCTCCGAATTCACTTCCTATCGCGCTCCCAACTGCAGAATCACCATACAGAGCTATTCACAGTCTCGGAATCCCAAACGGACATCGATAACACTGAAATGCTCTTCAAGCCAAACTTATGAAATTTCTTCTAAAATGCTAACTTCCACAATAGGCGCCAAAATGCTCCCGGGTTATCCAAAACCCGAACCGGGCTACGCCCAAGTCTGAAATCATCATACGAACCTGCTGGAGCCTTCAGATCCCGATTCCGAGGTCGTTTACTCAAAATTCCAATCCTAGTTCATTCTTTCAACTTTAAGCTTCCAAAATAAGAATTCTCCTTCTAAATTAACTCTGGACTTCCGAAATTCAATTCCGACCACACGTACAAGTCACAATACCTGAAATGAAGTTGCTCATGGCCTCAGACTGCTGAATGGCGCGCTAGGGCTCAAAATGACTGGTCGGGTCGTTACATTCTCTCCCATTTAAACATACGTTCGTTCTCGAACGTGCTGAGAACTACACTGAAGTAGTCTGAAATCACTATTTAGCACCTCATGCACCTTCCCGTGCTACCACAACTTAGTTGAGCACATTAGCTCGAGAATTTCTGAAGATATTCCCTTTTATTCAACGAATAAGCCTTAGAGCCCAATTCCAACATCCGGAATTCTATGTCGGGCCTGTTTTCCGACATACGATCACCGTATCAATCACTACACGCTGTACTCAAACATGACTGCATAACTTTGCTGGATTCTTACTTTGCAACACTTAATCCACAGGACCACAATAATATTTTCTGATCCATTTAGCCAAAATTTAACGAATCAGATGNATTGACGACAAACTAATGAGAACATACTCAAATACTTGTTAACAATTCTAAATTATACAAATTCCCAACTCCGCTTAGTGAAATGACCAAAATGCCCTCGGGCCCACGTGCCCGGATTTTGAAATTTCTCGAAGATATACGGAACCCATAACTTCACTATCTCAAATATATAATTTACTCCTAATTCCATGCTCAAATTCGTGGTGAAAATCCAATTAATCAAGTTTTCTAGGTTTTCTTTCAAAACCACAATTTTCCCACAATTTTTCATGTTTAATTCCATGGTATAATCTTGTATTAACTTGGAAATGAGTAGGAGTAACTTACCTTAACGTTGATGATGAAAATCCCCTCTTGAAGCTCTCCAAAATCGCCCACACCAAGTGGAAAATGGGAGAGAAATGACCATCTCCCGATTTAAAAGATCACACTGCCAGCGATTTCTGCTTCTGCGAAATTATTTCCGCCTATGCGGTTCCGCTTTTGCGGTCAAAAATGCCGCTTCTACGGTCCTGGGCTCCAGCCCAATTTCCGCTTCTGCGGACGGCCCACCACATATGCGGTTCCGCTTTTGCGGATCTTGGGCCGCATCTGCGGTCCTGAGTTGCTCCACCTCCAGCCGCTTCTGCGGCTTCTTCTTCGCTTCTGCGGGGCCGCTTCTGCGGTCCTAAATCCGCAGAAGCGGAAATACCAGAAGCAGCAGCCCCAGCCCCTTCTTCAACTCCGGACTCGATCCGTTAACCATCCAGAATCCACCCGAGGCCCCCGGGACCTCAACCAAAACTACCAACCAATCCCAAAACACATTACGGACTTGCTCGAGGCCTCAAATCATATCAAACAACGCTAAAAGTCTAAGACGATGAATTACACCCCGATTCAAGCTTTATGAACTTTGAACTTTCCAACTTCTACTTTCGATGTTTAAACCTATCAAATCATGCCCGATTGACCTCAAATTTTGCACACAAGTCATATTTGACATTACGGACCTACTCCAACTTCGGAATCGGATTCCGACCCCGATATCAAAAATTCCACTTCCGGTCAAACTTCTCAAAAACCTCCAAATTCCTATCTTTAGCCAAATGGCTCCAAAATGACCTACGAACCTCCGAATTCACTTCCGATCGCCCCCCAACTCCAGAATCACCATACGGAGCTATTCACAGTCTCGGAATCCCAAACGGACATCGATAACACTGAAATGCTCTTCAAGCCAAACTTATGAAATTTCTTCTAAAATGCTAACTTCCACATAGGCGCCGCTCCCGGGTATCCAAAACCCGAACCGGGCATACGCCCAAGTCCGAAATCATCATACGAACCTGCTGGAACCTTCAGATCCCGATTCCGAGGTCGTTTACTCAATATTCCAATCCTAGTTCATTATTTCAACTTTAAGCTTCCAAAATAAGAATTCTCCTTCTAAATTAACTCTGGACTTCCCGAAATTCAATTCCGACCACACGTACAAGTCACAATACCTGAAATGAAGCTGCTCATGGCCTCAGACTGCTGAATGGCGCGCTAGGGCTCAAAACGACCGGTCGGGTCGTTACATACACCCGCTTTTTGGGTCACGTTTTAACTTGTGCCCGCTTTGCGAAAAAAATTGCAAGCGTACCCACTTTTTCGCGAACTTCAGCATACGGGGCTGAAGTAGCAAAGTCAATCACGCAAAACTTCAGTATTCTAGTAGACGGGCCTGAAGTAGCAAAGGCAATATGCTGATATTTTTTTGTCCTAGATAAGATGCTGAAGTTATTTAGTTCATTTGTAAAAACTTCAAGACTAAAATAGCTGAAGTTTTTTTGTCCTGGATTCATTAATTTTGTCATAAAACTTTTTCAAAAACTTCAGCAGAAGATGCTGAAGTTATTTAGTTCATTTGTAAAAACTTCAGCACTAAATAAGCTGAAGTTTTTTTGTCCTGGATAAGCTTTAAAACTTCAGCAGAAGATGCTGAAGTTATTTAGTTCATTTGTAAAAACTTCAGCACTAAATAAGCTGAAGTTCTTTTGTCCTGGATAAACTTTTTCAAAAACTTCAGCAAAAGATGCTAAAGTTATTTGGTTCATTTGTAAAAAGTTCAGCACTATATAAGCTGAAGTTTTTTTGTCCTAGATTCATTAACTTTGTCATAAAGCTTTTTCAAAAACTTCAGCAGAAGATGCTGAAGTTATTTAGTTCATTTTGTAAAAACTTCAGCACTAAAATAGCTGATGTTTTTGAAAAAGCTTTCTAACATACTAGATAAATAATCACATTATTCTTTCATAGTGTATTACTATTATAAAATAATCAGATTGCCAACAATATCTAAATCATAAATTTTGGAAATAATAAACGTGAAAAGAACATAATTACGTGGAAATATTCACAAATTATTGTCTACTAACTTAATTATTTATAATTTGTTTTTAAATAATCTGATAAACATACTTATGGCAATCATCCCATGAACTGAAGTTTCATAGCAGCACCAACAGCAGCAGAAGAAAGAAGAAGAAGAAGAAGAAGAAGAAAACGAAGGAGGAGAAGGAGGAGGAGAAAGGGGGCTGAAGTTGTTTAAAAAGTGGGTACAAGTTAAAACTTTTTAAAAAATGGGTATAGGTTAAATGAGGGCGACCAAATAGGGCGCCCCGTGCAATTTTTACAAGGAAAACTACCCTCCTCCTCCTTCTAGTTAATTATTAGAGTAAAAAAACAATTATCGCTCTCTTTTACTTCATTGTAATTTTATTTTATATTTTGGATGGGAATAAGTACTTCCAAAAAGTTGTTGAAGAGACTAATAAGAGAGCACAATTGAATCATAATGACAATACAATGGCTAGTTATAGAGAGATAGGTTCACGGAATGAGAATACTAATTCTTTTTTTGGTTTTTCATCCGGTTATGGTACTCATATTAGGGTCCGATTACACCTGAATTCGTGCCAGGAAGTCCCACATTGTGAGGGGGGAGCGGGGGAGGGAGTAAAGCGCTTGCTAATAAAGTCGACTTTCATACCTAATACTCGAACTCAAAACCTATGATTAAGGATGTTGTTGGTGAATACTAATTCAATAGTCACTTAGAGAGCATATAAATATTTTACTTGATCCTTTTAACTGCTTAGGGAGAGAGAATGGATTGTATTGGGTCCAACTGTCCAAGGAAAAGCTGCCATGGTATCTTGTATCTACTTGTTGACATCTCTATGAATGGGCAACCCCATACTTACGAGAGTGTCAAATTTAGCTCATAAAAATAGGGCCTACCTAAATTAGGGCATTTTAGGCTGGACAAATATTCATTAGCGAACACCACCCAAGTTATTTCATTTAAAAGTTGGGTGAATTTGGGTAGCGTAGGTAGATAGACTGTTTGCTTAGTCAATATTAGAGGTGACAAATAAACAGGTTGGATTAAATATGCTGGGTCAAAGTGGGTTAGATCAATAATGAGTTGGTCATAATATGTTCAAACCTAGTTTTTTGGGTCAAGTTGAGTTGGGTCAATTTGGCTAAACAATGAGTCGTAACCTTACCCGCCCAACTCAATCATTTCTACTTGATCATTCGGAGTGTTCCCTCAGCTGAGACGACGAGGCTGAACTAACAGCCTCTGTGTCCAATACAAACTCAAGAGTGAAAAGGAACTTTTTGAGTACTATGAAATTCTGTGACATAATTAGAAAGAGAGTTGTTACAAGCTTGTTGGTTACTCTCATGCATTCAAGTTCAGTAAGAGGAGAAGAAATAGTAGGAGTGACAATTACATTGGAAATAACAATTATAACTACAAGAGAGCCAAGACTTCAAATGCTGCCAATAATGTGAATATGACTGAGGCACTGAGGTATCATTCAACAGCAACATCAACAAATTACGCCTGAGCAATATCAACAAATTGTCAAATGAATCGATAGGGAGTGAAGAGTAGACAAGCAGCTAGCATGGCATGTATAACAAGTTGCTTTTCTAACTGTTTTTCCACTAATTCATAGTTGATCTAATGCTTCCAGATTGCAAGAGACATCTCAAAATGCGCCAAAACAAAAGGAGAGGAGAGAAGCCATTGCTTCCTTAGCTTACCAAAGTATGTGACAAGCTTGACAAAGGAGTCTTGGCACACTGATCCAAATCAACGGATAAGTTTCTCATTCATCTACAAGATTCCCTGCTATGTAAAGGCGTTCTTACTGAAGAACTCTGAGCACAGCCAAATGGATTCACCATCACCGCCAGTTGACTATAGTGACATAAGGCTGAGATCTTACGGAGCTTTTCCTCCTGGAAAATTCTGTTTTGATCCTTTTATGTCACACATATATACTTTTCCAAATGATTGCTCACAAGGTGATTGAGAAAGAAAACAAAGCACGAGTCGTGGAGACAAATTCTGAATCAGGACGTGATGCAGCTTCAGACTGTGGAACGGCAGATCACCAACTGAAAGGAGAGGATTGTATCTACAGACTTTGAAGAAGAAACTTTCAGTTTAAGAGATCTGCAGATATAAAAGCAAGAATAACTTAGCTTTTTTGATCCAGAGATATTACATGCAGCATTTATAGCTCTATTTGTCAGATTAAAGGTCATCTTACATTGCTCAAAATGTCTGCAAGCAAATTTTAAAGAAAGGTTAATGCATATACGCACTTTTAGACACTAGCACGCACCCTGTTTTTATTACTATTTGCTCCGAGCAGATATCAAAATAAAACTTAATAAAAGTTGATAATGGTAAGATCTAGAGTAAGGGCAGCCCGGTGCACGAAGCATTCCGCGTTCACACAGGGTCCGGGGAACCCAAGGGGTATGATGTAGGTAGCCTACCCTGATGCAAACATCAATGGATGATTCCACGGCTGGTTAGATCTAGAGTAATCATTTTAAATATTCCAAGCATAAAACTCATCAATTAAAAAAAATATATATGTTTCAAGCAGAAATTTGACCCAGCGGTAGAGTAATACAAGATTGTCTTATTTGAGCTAAGGTAGCTGTAATAACCTTTTATTGCAAATAGCGTGATTTCATCTGTTTGATTATGTTCCACGGATAACCATACTTTTGTCCCTCAACATAATAAAGTAGCTTTGGTGCAGTGCAACTAATAAGCATCACTCACTGAAAGAGTTGAATTAAAAGAATTGTCATCACCATTGAATGACTCAGTAATTGCCGTAGCCTTTCCCTGTTTGAAATATTGAAATTTTTTAACTTTACGACATGTGTTGGCACTTAGCACTGATCAAGATTCTAAAAGAAGGGGTCTTACTTAAATAGTGTTAAACAGAAAATCAAAGCAACTGCACCATCTACTTACTTTGTATCTCTATTGAATCAACTTTATTATCAGGCTACTGCTAAACATTCTATAATTTGTAAGTGGTAGTTTAGAACAGCTCCCATTGGACCTGATATGACTTATTAGATGCTCAATCCTAAAGTCAAAGTAGGATTTGGAAGGGTAGTAAGTGATAACTGATAACTTATGTTCCTACATGCAAAATGCAGAAGGTGAATTCAACAAAGTGATACTATTCTTTTGCTCCTCGGTCAAATTTTCTTGAATTCTTTTACAGTAGTGCAAACTCGACATCTCACATATTTTACTGACACGAAGAGTGAATTCAACAAAGTGATACTATCATTTAAGCACAAAAGTAAAGAAAATGCTAGAGCAGAAAGGATTCACTACTTGAAACTTTAACCAGAAAAAACGAAATGGACATACATTTTGTATTTCCTTTTTAACCTCTTACTTTTTTTCTTTTTTCTTCTTTTTTATCTTTTCCTTTTTGTGAGGTTCAGGAGATGGCTAGAAGAAAGAGTCCACTTTGAGTTCACAAGTGTCTGGATTAAGCCGTATGAAAAAGGGGATCAATGCCATTGGAAGGTGCATTTTTTGTTGATAGCATCATATGTAGAGCTGGAGTAATTAAATTTTAACTATCTAGATTATCTGCTCCAATGCTACACTTCAGTAAAAAACCGGACATGCTATGATCAATTTTTGAATTACCATGAACTTTCTGTTCGTCCACAATTTGGCATATCTGAGACTCTATCCAAATGTTCGAACAGTGGTATGCAACGCAGGAGCTTATCACCTAATGACGCAGCAGCTTATCACATGCTAATATAGCAGCTTATCACGTGCTGATGTAGCAGCTTATGATATGATGATTCAGCAGCTTGTCAACCTTATTTTATATTTATCATCCTTATTATTTAGCTATTGTTCTTATACTTTACTCCCTCTGTTCCAGTTATGTAAAACCTATTTCTTTTTTAGTCCGTTCCAAAATGAACTACCTCTACCTAAATTTGAAAACAAATTAACCTAAACTTCTCATTTTACCCTTACTGAGAAGTTTTTACAGTCGCACAAACACTACATGTTTAAGACCACAAGTTTCAAAATAATTACATTCACACAATGTTATGGCTTGTTTAGCACCACAAGTTCCAAAAGCCTTTATTTCTTTCTTAAACTTTGTGCCGTGTCAAATTGTTTCTCATAAATTGAAACAGAGGGAGTAAGTGATAAGCTATTGCGTCACTAAAATTCAATATCCTACTTAGACGAAGGAGTTAATTGAGTTTTACACAGATATTTAGATACCTACTAGATCTTTAAAGTAAAAATGTTTTGGGAGAAGTCAAAATTTCATTCTAAATACCATTAATGAATATTATGTAAGTACTGATGCAGATACCTGGAACTGGAATGAGCTCTGCTACACCAGGCCAAGTACTTAACATGGCTCTGAGCACAAAGGTCATCCAATAAAATTATAAAAATAACAAAAGCAAGGTCGTCAGCAGCTAAAGGTTAGTATTGAACACTGTAAAATTATTCACCTTGAAGAAATGAAGCCTAAAGCATGATAGGCAAAGAAGATAATGACAGAGAAACCTTTAAGTTGTACTTTGCAGCGAAGCAACAATTGCTAAGATATGCAGAAATAACTAGAACAATTCGACGCCCATTACGAAATGTTTAACCAAATTAAATTTCATTATTTGCTGTTCAACAAGTAACTACATTTGTATAGACTAGTCGTAAGAAGGGTGTTTTTCCCCTTTACAATATTAAGAAAGAAATAGGGATCGAAGTTTACTGCTCACGCCACATTGAAGTAAAGAATATATTTCCTCCAAAATTTATGATTTGTACCTCAGATTCAGAAAACTTATCACGCAAAGCAAAATTTCTCAACAATGCTGATGTCATCTCTTCGCAAAGAAGCACCGAATGAGGCCAGAACTGCTTCATCTCCATTTCCATCATCAGAGTTGAATACTTTTGGCTCCTAAAAAAGTTGTCTTCCTATTCTAAGGTCCATTGCATTTAACCCACAACTACAAATTCAGCTTCAATCTTCCACACCTAGATTCATTAGTCCTGAAATGTTCAAAACATTGTACTCATAAAAATATTTGTGTACCAATTTAGTAATATGTGAAATGAACTAAATTTAACAAATTACCTGAAGCTAGTTGCAGAACACGTCTGACAGCATAGCTCAGATTCAGAGGATATGAGCTTTAATTCATACCAAACGCAACAGCTTTATACATCCAGTTGAGTTTGCCGCAACTACCATATTAGATTTTCTTCTCCAGCAAACACTTGAAACAAATTGCCCATTACTCTCACCTTCATTGCCAGAGCTAGGATCAACAGATCCAAATTTATACGAAGTAATTGGCATTGGTAGAGATCTATGATAAGCATATACCTGCATAAAAATGTTAAATTAAAGAAAGAATTGATGCTTCCGCTGGAAATCAACAACCTTTAGATGTTGGGAATGGTAAGGAACAACAGTAGTTGAGTGGTCTAAATCAAAACCACATATCCTTAATAAAAATGATGAGATATGATGTTACCTCATTAGATTCGGAACCACATGCAATGTATCCATCCAAAACTGATAACCCGACAAAATTCTGTACAAAGCAGAAAGAACATTAATGAAATTGAACTTATTGCATTCAGATGTTCATTATAAAGAAAATATCCTCAGTATACCTTCTCATTGGTGTGCCCCTTGAAAGTCAAGCTGCAAGCATTTGAGGACAGTCCTTCCGAACTTGTTGTCTTAAGGTCCCATAGCTTTAATGTGTTATCTGTGGATGCAGAAGCCATGGTACCATAATCTACAAATTTTACATAGCTAACAGCCTTCTCATGTCCTGATAAAGTGCACCACGGAATCCTAGTATGGCGAAGATCATAGCAGTAGATTTTGTAGTCAGCAGATCCAAAAGCCAACAGATGAGAGGAGTAAGCGGAGAACTGCACACAGCATATGTTGGCAGGATTCCAGATTGTATCCACAGAACTCCTCTGCCGATAGAAATGAATTAAGTTCCTTGTTTGTTTCCTTCGATTAAATCTCAATGAAGACACCAGCTTCATTAAGAGTTAGCAAGCTAGGATCAGGTAAAGTACCTTACCTCATTAATATTCCACACTTTTACGGAACAATCATCACTTCCAGTGGCAAACTTTGTGGGATCTACTTGACAAAAATCGACCGACCAAGCCCTCTTCTGGTGCTCTACATATTGTGAAAATCCTTGACCTGTGCTTGCATCCCACATCTAGATTCAGAATAGACACCGAATTACAGAGTGACAGAACAAGTTGTAAAAATTAAGTTAACAAAATGAATGAAATACTTTCCGCTTCAACTGCAAGCATGTGTTGGGTAGTTGATGTACCTTTCAATTATAAATTAATGCACTTAATAGCAAGGAGTCATATTCTCTTACATTGCCAAGAAAAAGTCATGCCAGAAAGAATACTTTTCGAGTATTTATAGGCTAGTCAGATAAGGGGTAAGAATTAAAAATATTGTCAAAATCACTTTAACAAGTTCAGTGAAAAAGGTACACACCTTGACTACGCCATCATAATCTGTTGAAGCCAGATAGTTTTTCATATATTTATTCCAGGAAAGACAGCTAAGCTTAGATTCGTTTGACATCTCAACCACAGGATATTGAAGATCGACAGAGTCATTCAAAAGTGAAGCAAATTCAAAGATTTTGATTTTCTTTGAAACACCAGCAGCAGCTATATAGTCCTCTTCATGATCAAAACAAAGGGAGCAGATCACATTTATAGAGTTGAGAAGATCGCCATTTCTTAATGTCCCGTATTCCTCAAACTTGCTGTAGCGAGCATATTTACAAACACCTTCAAAGAAGGCTCCAACACGATCAACAGATTTAAGATTAGGCTCCACAACTTTTGTTGAAACCTGGGACAACCTCTCACGACATGTCAACAAATCCTTGTCTGGTCGACCTATCGTATCATTTTCCGCAAGTTGGATTTGCGATCTCATGCAGAAGTAAGCACTTTCAAGCTGAGAAAAATTTTTAATCAGCTTTTCATTGGTCATGTTTTTCATAGAAAGACGGTCATTAGACTTGAGATGTTTAAAGTAGGATCCCTGCCGCGTATTATGGAAGTCTCTGTCCACCAAATTTGAAGTTCTAAAGCCATCTTTTTTCTCGACCTCCTTGATATCAGCTTCTAAGCACTCTATTCTTTGTAATAACTTGGAGGTATTATTCTGATTTTCCTCCTGCAGTGAAACTAGGAAATAGAGCAAGATGTCTGAATCAGGGTCATCATCCTTCTCAATAATTGATGGCACACCATCTACTTTACATACTTCTTCAGTTCCATAAATTAATTCAGACTGCAGGATTTCCCTGCAAAGATGATAAGTAGAATTGTGAATGTGATTACAAATAAAACAATGTCACTTGAGGAAATTCACAAAATTGGTGTACCTGAGATTCCACCAGTTAGAGTAGTTAAAACTGAATAGGATAAAGCTACAGGGTTACCAGCACAAAAGCAGACATATCCATCAGATCAGACCGACAAATTGCAGGTTAGAAGACAACTAACTAGCAAAGAACATATAACTCTCTAAAAAGGTCTTTTCTCTCAATCCTACCGAGTGGCAGTTTTGCTATTTATTTTCCACCATCACAGAAACTCAACTCTTCATCGTCTGAAAGCTATCCTACTTATATTACTTTTTAATAGTTTCTAAATATATAAATTTTATCTCAAAAAAATTGAAAATTCTATGTCTAAATTCATGCCGAAAATTAGTCAGTTTGACCCTCGTACTCCGAGAAGGTTCACATAAACTGGAACGAGGGGAGTATATAATATATAAGAGAACAAAAGAAGTGGCTAAGATGCCTCAAGGAGTAAAGACCTCCTCTATCTCTGATTATAGAGATGTCAGTCTTCAACACCAAACAAGCTTCTCACCCGAAAGGAAAAAAGGAGCATAATAGACAATATAACAAACTACAAGGAATCTATGATTGGCAAAAGCTGAAAATGCTCTGAGTTTACTCAGCACATCACAATGTTATCTAAATAACCAAAATTTAGGGTACTTCAACAATGAATTGTTTCAGCAAAGTCGAAGTAGCAGAAAATTATATTGCACCTGAAATTAGGAAACATAATACTACCTTGCTGTAGGACGAGAAGAAGGTTCAGGATGAAGCAGCAAGAAGCAAAAGCCAACTTCCTTGGGATTCTGAGAAAGGAAATTTGGTGGGAGAATGCGACTATGCAAATTCAACATTGCTGCAGAATGTGCCGCTGGTGATTCGAAACAGCAGAGCAACTAATAGAAGCAACAGGAATTAGTAAGAGGAAAGATAATTTATTTCACCATTTCCGCAAAGCACATTGTGAAGCGAAACATCCCTTGTACCCACACCCCAATTTTAATGAATCAAGAGAAAAAAGAAATAATTAAATTAGCCGGAGTGTTTAGTGAAAATTAACAAAAAGAAGCCACATAGGAGAATTGATAAATTCAGCATCTACTGTTTGATAAATTGATTACCCACCTCAAAAAGAAGAACCCCGAGACTGTAGATATTAGATGATGCTAGGCTTCTGTGATTGAGTTCTTCCGGACAAGTATACCACTTCTTTTCCAAGTAATTAGTGTCAGACTCCAGTAAGGTTTCACTATTAATATCTCTAACGACATATCTGGAAACATATTCAGGCTGCTCTCTCATCAAGTCCATGTCATCACTGACCTTCAGCAGCTTTGCACCCGAGTTGTTTTGAGAATGCATTTCCAGGTTGGATGGCCTTTTCCCATTTGTATTCTGATTTACGACATACATGGAGTCTATTTGGATAGATGGACCGATATATTTAACACCATTAGGTGAAAGTAAAATGAAACGGGAAGGCCGTAAATCCTGAAAGGCAATTCCTTGGGAGTGTGCAATATCGATTAGCTTCACAATTTGCCGGAATATGTGAATCCGCTCAGCTTTCTTTATCCGTGATCCCATCGAGTTTATCCACTCTCTCAATGTAACTCCATTGTGAGTTGAAGTTGGTCTTTCTCTTTCCTGACTGTTACAACTAAGTGGTGCTTGATTAGAGTTAGCGCCTGGCTTAAACGATGCATCAGATGATACCATTCTTATGGAAGCTTGCTCATACTCGTACTTATTCTGCGGAATTGAGACGCTATGAACTTCTTTATGAAGTGAAGTGCCTTTTGGTGCATCAACATCTTTGCCTTTAAGAGATCGGTTAGCGAAAAACTTAGAAAAGCCAGATGCAGATAAAAGTTTTGATCCACTATTTCCTGGAAGTAATCTACTGCTTGGAATGGTTAGGTTATGGTCTTCTTTTGATTGGGAAGAGACTGCATTAGAGCCTACATTGATATCTTTATCAGATGCATGCTTCAACTCTTTCAGCGCTAGCAAATTCTTGTCTGTGGAAGAAGGATCTACATCGCCCTTCACAGCTCTAGAGCCACCCCCCAATTGATAGGAATGTTGCCATTGAATTTGTGGCTTGTGATTTTTTTCACAATTATCAGAGTAATTTCTAAGAGTAACTGGTTCAGGAATATTGTAATTACTCCTAACTAACTCTTCAATGGTGAGCCTTGAACTACTCATCGAGTAAGAGCTTGTACTGGCGGGCTGAGGATCCTTCACAGGCATTGCATATCTGTTCGTATCATCATCCTCCATCATTGCCGAACTGGCAGAAGTTGATCCCTCCGCCAACTCATGACTGGTATTTATACACTTCCCCATCGATGGTTCAACAGAAATATCACATTCCCTCGTTTTAAGTAGCGCACTAGCAGCAACATCATTTGCCTCTACTTCCTCCTTTGACTGTTCCATACCCGTCCAAACTCAAAGTACTTTTTTTTTCTCTAACCAATCTTTCATTTCTCAGAAATGTTTCAAAGAATCAAATTAAATGGACTCTTTCAATTAAATACCAGCTGCATTCGGCAATGATTAATCCTCGAGGGACTGACTGAAATAAAAGAAGTACTTTACACTTAATTGGGGAAACATTCCTATCAAGCAGAATTTTGAGGTACTGAGATTTGAAATAAGATCCAAGGGCAAGAGGATAAAAATATCTCTAAATATTTTTCAAGTGAAACTAAAATCAAGAAGGACTCAATACCCAATATACAACAAGAACAACAACTACACCTAATGACCTAAGTTAAGTGGGCTGGCTATATGATTCTTCACTATATCTGGCAATGCCAAACTATGCAATAGTGGAAATTATCACATTGGAGAAAATAAATTCAAGTAAGGTCAAAAACTCAACCAAGCAAAGAAATTCAAGAAACACAAACTAAAATCCAGATACCCTGGCACATAAATCCTTTATACCAGTATACAAGAAAATAGCAGCTAATACAAGTTGTAAGATATGGCACTTGGGCCTACACAACCCCAAAAGCTAGCTCATGAGAGGAGGATTGCCCAAATCCATATAAGGAGATAACCACTACATTCCCCAACCGACGTGGGACTCTAACCCACTCTAACACCCCCATCGCACGCCCATACCATCAATTGGAGCGTGGACAATATATCATAGGAGCCAAACATGAATAGACAGGCTCTGACACCATGTAAAATATAGATATAATGGAGCAATATACTTCTCTTGTTATTCAAAGAATGAGAGCTATTTGTAGGTGTACAAGTGAATCTATTTAAGGAAATAAAATCAAAAATCCCTAATTATCCCTACCTATGATTGTGCTAACTATATGAATCTGTGTCTATGTACATTTTGTAACACAAGTCATGAACATTCGTGCGACTATAAATCATCTCGTTAAGGTAAAATTGAAAATTTAAAATTAAATTATTTTTAAATATTAAAAATATACTTTTTGTTAGAACAAAGTAAAGTGTGCCACGTAAAATGAGACAGACAGATACAAATTTCTCACTTATGATAAAATAGAATAAAGTAAAATTATTTTTAAATATAAAAAAATGTCATTTTTTTAGGACAACTAAAAAAAGTGTGTCACATAAAACGGGAAGAGGGAGTAAATATGCAGCTCAGATGAAACAACCAGAATAAGAAACAAAGTTCAGATTTTTACCAAATCTTGAAGCATACGCACAGCTCAACTAGCAATAATAGAGATATCAAAAGAATTGCCTGAAAAAGGGTACTTTTCCTTGGTATGGGATTCCACTATAGTTCACCAATTTTTACAGCAACAAAAATCTGTTTACCTCATCAGTAACTCAAGATTCTAAAGCCCAATTAATCCGTATAAAGAAAGAAAAAAAATTAAATGTTGGGTCACTTAACTTGGGAAATAATAATTGTAGGAGAAGACGAACTATAGATATTTTCTCTTTTGGAGGAATTAAAAAGACAGGTCATGGTCATGGGTTAACTATCTTATTCTTCCAAGTTGAAAATATGAACAGTGGATATTTGCAATTTTTTATTATTACTTCTCCGTCCCATCTTATATGTTCTAAAATAAGTTTTACATGTTTATTTTGTTGTAAATTATCTCATTAAGAGTAAAATTATAAATTTGATTTAATTATTTTTAAATATAATATATCCAAAGTAATTTTTATAAGTAGGGTCTGAAGAAGATAATGGGTAGGTAACTTTGCCCATATTTTATATCGATAAAGAGGCTATTTTCAATTGACTTAATTATTTTTAAATATAAAAATATATTCTTCTTATGAGCAAAAAATATATATACACATATAGAATAAAAAGAGCAATTATTGTAGTGTATTTACTTGAGTTATTTCACCAAGTACTTATTTCATGACAACTATAGACTATTGCCGGGAAAAGTATTGTTGAATGCATTGCTATTTGTAATAGATAGATTAAGCTTTATAGAAATATTTATATACTCAATAACATTTCAATTATATATACAAATAGTTTGAATTAGTGATGTAGTTGTATATGTAGCCTTTAGTGTTATGGGTCAATCCAATCCAGTAATTTCTAACATGGAACATAAATAGGTATAAACAATAATAAAATTTCAATAAATGTTACATTATAAAACTCATAGCGGGTGTACAAATCGAACCGAAAAAGCGCACCAAACCGAAAAGTCAAACCAAACCAAGTAAAAAACTCGACTAGGTATGGTTTGATTTGGTTTGGTATTGAGTAAAAAAATCCGAACCAAACCGACATATAAATATATAATTTTTATATATACTTTTAAGATTTTATGTAGAATTTTCTTTAAAAAATGTCTAGAAATATTTGGGATTATCTTGCGGNTTAACTCACTTCAGGAGACTCATAGCAACACACAGGTAAATTCCCATAACCATAGGATACGCAAACTCTAAGTAGTGGTCCAAGCCACCATAGCCCTTCCGGAATCCGCTTCCACTTAATAAGCCATAACAGAAGGATGCTTCTGAATAACATCAATTACGGCGGCCGACAAGCCTCACACATACCGCCACAAATCATACGCATAACTTGATCATGCTGAATGAACTGACCACTGGCCCCTATATGCCAATTCAACTCTGGCTAATCAATCTGCCTCCTTCCAGTTTATCCTTGATTGCCCTGGGAATAATACTAACTCCATTCAACACATGACATACTCCCTCTACACTCACCTTGAGTGGCCCTGAGTCACGAGACCATGCTGTCTCAAATCCCACGAACTATCTCATATCTCTCAAATGCTACATCACAAGTTAAAATATCATAGAACATTCTGGGCACCTTCTCATAAGCTGTTACAAGTCTTGATCCTTAACTGTACCCATAGGCTTGAAATCATTGGGCACCACACTTATCCCTTGGGATCTACTAGGACCGTTGTTGAGAGCCACACGCTATGACTTGGTCCCGAATATAATCAACTCCATGAATCTTCTAGCACATTAATACCCTCTCAACGAAGCACCTGGCAGAATCACTCCCTTTTAAACCCGCTTCTATACAAGGCATAAACCCTGAATCCTTCCCCAAGTTTGAACATGAGCCAATAAGGCCAACCATAGCACGTCCCCAACAATTCATCTACTCGTTTTACCACTTATGGTCTTTTCCCGTAGCTGGGATAACCCATCAATATGCTAATAACCAGAAACCTCACGAGTAGTTAACCATGCAACCCAATCATAGGCGGTGGGACTCTCCCACTTAGCTTGAAGCCATTATTTCACAACTCTGGAATTCACCGGGATTCCTTATCTCTTATTGTCATAACCGGCGCAATCAACCGCCAAAATTCTCGGAATCATTCGATAACACCCCCTTTTGATACTCTGAATCATCAACCCCATTCGCACGACCGATCTCTTCGCTGTATAACCAATAGAATTCCTTGCAGAAGCCTCGCCAACCACGCGACCGCTACCCTGCTCACAGGAAATAACCCACCTGTGGAAATCACTTCCCGCCATCTTCCAATGCTGCTGCACGGGATACAAGCACTATGACATCAATAACCCATCCTGAGTCCAAGCCCGCTCTCTAGCTGTACCAGTCCATTTACCCCTTGTGGACCTCAATTAAATGTGCGGCAACACCTTTCCAATTCCGAGTTATGCTGCATCCTTCTTCATTTCAAGCAGCTCCTTTCCGTCGTACCAAATCTCCTGCCGCATAGCAACCCATGCTTCGAGTTAAACCTACAGACTTCAATTGCTCATTGCTAAAATCCCAGATCATTCCAAACTATCCTTAGGCGCGTAGTCATCCTACTACTAAGCCCTATACAGCTCCGCCACTCTCCCACTTTGGGCAAACTCGCTCCTTTAATCAACTGCTCGACCTACGCTTCTTATACCTGGCCCTATAGAAGTTCAAAACTCCGCCTGACACTTCCCACATGTTTTCTCATCTTTTGCTGCTCAGTTGTTGCCTTAAGAAAATGTATCTTCCTGGAACTTGAATCCACCATTTGTTACTAACTTTTAAACCTTTCCGACGGTCATCTTTATCGAACCGCCAATACTAGAAATTATGATTCGATCCTAAACCACCGCACCACGCGATATCTGACAGTTGTATCTCCAATAGTATTTCACATTATCCTGCCATAAGGCGAATTGTAGCAGATTATAACATCGACGAACTTAGTACGTTCCATTAGGGCCACGACACCCCATCATAGAAGAAAGCTCCACCACGCTTGCAATTACCAAGTCTCATTACTTCCACCAGCCCACATCTGACCATCCTTAGTCCGACTGCCTTTCCCTTGCCGGGAATAAAATACTGAATCCCTTGATTACACACTGAGTAAACCTCCCTTCAAGTCATTCACTGCCCCGACACGTGGGCAAACATTCTACCATCACACCAATACTGCGGAATAATCGCTCATAAGCATCGCGGCAACCTGTGCCTAGCCTCACGACCCTTAGAAGTTCTGTTACTGAGCTGAACACTAGAATATCCTTCCATAAGGCGACTATAATAGTCCAATCAACTGTACTGGGAAAACCATCCCGCACCACATTTGTAGTGCCATTACAATCCTTCAATTTTTGATTTATAACAAGCGCTCGCGTAAGAGTGAGTAGAAAGAACTCAAAGGCATAAGCCCCAAGGAATTTAACCGCACGATAAGGAAATCAAGAAGGGAAGTACTCCTAACAGCCCTGTAGCCTCCCGAGGATAAGTACAGACGTCTCCGTACCGATCCGCGAGACTCTAC